>NW_026623578.1:341319-355218 GCF_030028575.1 Malurus melanocephalus | reverse complement strand
CAGAGGGGAGGTGGAGGGAGAGGCAGCAATAGATTTGAGTGCAGAAGTGTCTGGAGGGTCATACAGATGGTTCAGATTAAGTAAAATGCCAGAGATTTCATCCAGGTGCCTGGAGGAATATTTTCCTAGACTTGCACTAAAACACCAACTCTTCAAGGAACTCCAGCCTGCATCTGCTGATCAACTCCTTAGGAGGAACCTCTGCAAYAGTGTGTGTTTACCCTTTCTGATGCATAAGCAGAAGACAGTGCTGAGTTGTAGCTCTACTCATTTTGAATTTCTGCCTAGGAGAAACTCCAGCCTCAGACTCAGTACTTAAGATGGATGATAGTACTTTGAGGTGACAGCTGAGGGCACTGTGCTGTAATATGCAGTTTATGTCTCTAATGTGTTCTTAAGCCACTAGAAGCTAATCATAAAGAAGCAGAAATTATTAAATACATACAAGTACTTCCACCATTTGAAAATATTTCCCCAAGTATCACAGAGARCACGGAAGGTAAAATGAGACTGGCATAATCTGGACACTCGACTGAAACGGGCAGAGCTTTCATAAATCAACTRTTTGCATGCCTGAGTCTTCGTACCACTCAAACTACTTGACCATAGTAGGGACAAAGATTTTGCAGAATAAAAAACATCCAAAGAGGGGCTATTATTTTATTAAACTAGTGATTTTAGGAATATTTCTAATAGAAATAAAGCAGAGTTACATTACAAAGCAGCTGACCAGCATCCTGTCCATTCGGGGATGTGCTCACACACAGACACACCCAAGACAAATCCCTGTTGACTTTCCGGGGGTTTGCCACAGCAGACAGGCAACAGGGCTCTTTAATGTGTGTGTACTTGCCAGTGCAAGGAACCATGTACTTATTTCCTCAGACAGCAGGAGCCAAATGAATCTAATGAATGTCATTTTATCTGATGCTTCTGCTGTTTATAATAATAAATCTGCTTCATTCCTTAGTCTCTGCAATTTCTGTGGAAGCTGACCCAAGATTAAGTCTCTAAAAGCGAAAACATAAAAGTGTTAGAAACCACCRCTATTTCTTCCCTCTCTGCTAGACRTTGTCTAATGAGTTTAGCAAATTATATTCAAGATGTTGTTTGGCTGATTAGAAGTGTCACTACCTGGTCCTTGGAGGCTACAGCCATGCCCCTATGTCTGTRTGTGCAGACTTTTTTTAAGTTGTGGTCTCTGTTCCTTATGTTTTAAATGCTCAAACCTTCAAAGAGTCCAAGAATGCTTAAAAAAAAATTACACCCTGTAACAAATAACCAATGTTCACAGAGGAGATAGCAGCCATTTTGAAGCCTGTCATTATGAGCAAAATCAGAGTTTTATGAGTTTCTGGACCACAGAATCTGAAAAACACTTTTCTCCTGGATTTACCCATTTTTYGCAACCTATGTATGTAACACTGGACAACTAACCTAGAAATCCAAAAATCTTAGTACCAATCACAGAGTTTGAAGATTGATGACACAGATTCAGAAATATCTGTGGAAGCATGAAGAAACAAAAGTGAAAGGTAATCTTCTATGGCACAGTCTAATACAGTCTTTCCTCCAACGATCTAATGCAGTATTTTTTGTACGGAAACAAATAAAACCRGAAACAAGAAAACTAGAAAAATCAGACAGAAAACTAAATCTGGCTTCTCATGCAAAGGAGATATTTTTTGAAGTAGCCATGAGACTTTGTGTCAACTAATGCCAACAGATGTTTCAAGAGGACCAACAGAATATGAAGTTTATTCCTGCTCCTGAATCCACAGAAGCAATTTGTTCTCCTGTGGGGATTTTCAGTATAGTTCAACAGAACTGCAGGGTTACCTTAGTCATGTCCACAGCTGCTTGGAATTTAACATACAAGCCTAAATATTCATATTGAAGTTGTGGCTAGGAGATTTTCACTCAGCTGCTTGTCTGTTTTGGAGAGATGGAAAGAAGAAACTGCAGGAATCAACCATCTGTGTTCTTACCTGACTGCTATGTCAACTCTTATGAGTTCAACCTAAGATGGAACTCAGAATAGGAAGGGAACAGAAATACAGTGAGAATCTCATGAAAACAAATCATGCTCAGGTTCTTCYGGTACCTCCTGTTTGACAAATACAGCAGCATCACACATGAACTGCCAGAATGGGGCTGCAGAACTCAGAATCATCCCAGTTTTATGAAGGAAATAAAACACTTAATGAACTGTGAGCAGGTAATGAAAACAGACATTCAGAAAGATTACTCCATGTCCCACACTATTGTAATTCCTCTTGAGCAGCAGCAGTGCTGTTGTAATGTTACAGCAGCTGCAATTTTGAAGTTAGAAGCGACTTGGCCCTTCCAGCCAGGCTGAGTCACTSCCTCTCATCAGACAGAAATGACTTTACACCCTGGAACATCAGAGCCCTGATCTCCACCTGTGTTTCCTTTCTCTTAAGYCTATTTTTTGCTTCCTACCTACCTGCCTGTGCTGGTGGTTGTGCTCTCCCAGCAGGCTCKGAGCACCACTCCCAGTGTGACTGGCATGTTATTAACCGAGAGGTGGCTGGTGTCTCTCATTACGCTTCCACTGAGTGAAAGCACCTCAGAACTAATTTAGCTTTCACTCACAGGGGAAGACACAGTACTCCACCAAGAAGTTCTCTATTCTGCTGCCTTTAGCAATATATTCCCCTTCTTTTTTTTTGTTTTAACATTAATAAGGTGAGAGAATAGAGTATTTCCAAAAGAAATTAAGAAATGCAGAAGATAGATGCAAGAGCAGAGGCTCCCTGTGAGTAACCACCAAGCCCAAGTCGGAGAGATAACACGAATACTGAAGCAGATGTACAGGGTGGAGAAGAGCTCCACAGGCAAACAAGCAGTAATAAAGCCTGTGCCTAGTGCACAGAGTTAAGCAGGTCTCTCAACCATTTAAACTTTCTTCCCTGTTTGTGAGAGTTCTCTGTGGCAACAAATGCAAAACTCCTGTGAAATTAAGGACTATGGAAATAATTTTGCTCCCCAGGCTGAGAAGGTCAAACAGATTCAGAAAGTACTTCATATCCATCACTGTAAGAATAGAAACCTAATTAGAGACCAGACTTTGTCATCTGAAAGAGATCAAACTCACTTAAAGCTATCATCTGAAACATATTTTTAAGACTTTCCCTTGATTATTAATTCATTTACTTGCACTGCACACAGGTTCACTCGAACCACCTCTTGACTGCCAATCACATTGGATTTGTGAGGATCACTATTTGTTGCACTTTCTCCTTTTCCTATWTCTAATATGTCTCTTATTTTTCTATTTTGCAGAAATAGAAAAATAAAATATCCTTTTTTTTTTTACATTTGTATTCTTATACATCACTTTAATAAAGTGCATTACATGCTTACAGTTTTGTATTTTAAGAGATGGAGGAGCAGTTCTACAGTGAACTACCAGAACCCCAAGATAAGAGTTTGCATTGTACCCATGGTATCAGGAGAGCACACCACAGGGTCTCCTCTGCCATGGAATCAAAGCCATCAAGAAAGGGGATTGAGAAGATTTCCCTTGCCATGTGCAGTTAAAGATTTTCCACCTATATGTCAATTAAACAGAGTAGTGGAAGTGTCAGTTAATAATTACATAGATGGATCTGGATCAATATCAAGGATCCAYATGTGTGTGCCTTACATATAAGAAAAACCTTAATTACTTTAATGGATATTTTCTTATTCCTTCATACTTAAATAAATTTAATGCCCATGAAGGAGTACAAAAGAATAACAATTAAGTAGGGTTAGAATGCTTTAAACTTTCTGTGCCACTGCTGCAGCAAAAGAGGTGAATGTCTCTTTAATGGGCAAGTATAGAATGAAAATAAAATTCAATGTACTTTATCCTTCASTTTACCCTCATTTGGACAATTGCAAGACTTAAGTTTGCAAGCCCAACTAGTCTGCAGTGGTATTTTGGTTAGTGTTTATCTTAGGCTCATAYACTCTACTTCTTACTCTGTACTAAACACTGAAGATAAAAATCAAAACAGAATTAGATCACTATTCCTCAGGCTAGTGATAGATGTTGGGTACAGAATCTCAGTTTAAAATTTTTTCTACCCCAAAATTATCAGCATCCAGAAAATTAATCAAACTTCCTCAAAAAAAAAAAAAAAGGAGATAAAAAGTTGGAGAGTAGTTACACAACCAGAATTCTTTTGCATATAAAAATATTGTTGTAGCTTTGTGCTTATTACTGCTATGAAAGTATCAATTCCTCTTTCTATTATATTTTGGAGAGCATCCTTTACCTGTGACAATAAAGTTCAAAATTTGATCCTAAATTATCCAGCTTTGGCTTGTCCAGATCCATGTCTGTAGATGTTTGACACATAAACAAACCCCAAGCCATAACTATTAGAACTTGGAGTGCAAGCTACAYTGAGATGTCTCACTATCATTTCAAAAGGCTTCCCACTGTCAGGCTGAAATACCCAGGTGGGAAGACTGCTGTGAAATATGTAGGCGATGCTGCTGACTGGTTTTCAGATGATGAGGAGCATTTGAAGGCATCAAAGATTCCTGTGTGGATGTGTGTACATTAATCCCTGCCTTTGTGATATCTAGACTTGAATATTGTAACACATTGTTTAATAGATGGCAAGACTCATCCCCTCACAGACTGAACCCTACTCAGAAATGTCAGTGCTCCCACCAGGCTTCTTACTGATTTTAGGTATTCTAAACTTAACATAATGGTTGCTGAGAGATTACATTGTTTGARGGCTCATTTTGCATTGTGCTTTCAATTTGTTGCCTCCACTCTTCCACTACTGGTAGAACTGGAAGTTCCAAATGTCCCTGAGACAGAAAACCCGTAATGAGAAAGGGTCGGGCTTTGGTACAGTGCCTCACCTTTAAAGCTTCTTGAAAATGTAGTTCAACTTATGTTTGCTTTAATAAGAAGCAATAATGTATTGTTAAGAATTCATATCCCCASCCTGCTCTAAATAGAAGAAAGATGCTGGAATAGTTGTTTTGTTTGTGCTGGAATATAGAGCGGGAAAGCTCAGATGTGACAGTGAAGAAAGACACAAAACCCGCAGACTTCAGTAACAGCTTCTCAAAGCAGTTATTTGAGTTTTCATTACTCCGTTCCACTTCATGGTTTCAGGTTGATTCTTCATGATAGCATTTCAACAAGCAGTGTAAAGGTAAATCCATGTTTATCCACCTCAGAGAGCCAGCGGCTTTCAGCTGGGAGGAGATGTGGGTACCTGAGGAGAGGAGCATGGAGAACAGCCACACAAACCCTCAACTCTGCCTCACCGTGAGGGCTGAGCAGTTCCCCGTTCCTATGTTGTGCTGCATGCTTTGATCTTTGTGAAATAGCAGGATGTCTGAAACAACGGGCTCAAATCTCACCTCAAGTGTGGAAATCAGGCCTGGAAAGCAGGAACTCAGTACACTGGTGAGTGCTGGTTCACCACACAGCCTCCCACAGCGCTGAGGGGCACCCTGAAGAAGCATATTTAATAGTTCAAATAAACTAACACCCCGAGCACAATGGAATATCCATCCCAAGTTAATTTGAGTTATTTTTCTAGCATTCCTAGGTGTTTCWATGGGTTATGATACACCAAGAGTGGCAGCCACCTGTGCTGCGAGAGAACAGCTCAGGCCCTGAGGGACTGCAGGGCCCCAGCTCTGTCCCCACATGGAAAAAGGTGTGAACAGTCTGTGGCGCTGGCCTGCACTGCTCCGGGCTCATCTCTAAATTGCTAACAAATATAGCCAGACTCYATGTGTATTTTCATATCTTCTCCAAGACTTGAAAAGCAGTGCTCACAAAGATCAGTCACTGCTTTCTTTATTTGAGAATGACTTCTGGCTCCTCTTTAAATCCCTTCTGGTCCTTCCATACAGTCAGCATAAGAATTTTCCACTGATAGGACTTGCCAAACTTCCCCTACATCTATTTCCATTTCTCTTCATTTTTCTTGCTCCTTTCATTTTTTTCCTCTGCATGCTGACTCCCTAGTTCCTCTTCTACTAAATTATGCTCTATTATTTCCACAGCCTGAAGAACTCACAGCTGAAGCATTATTTCTAACCTTATTTTGTATTCCTAGCACRTCCTATAATCTGTTTTGAGTGTTATTTGCAGCCGAGATGCTGACACAGCATCAACTTTGTCTTCATGGTTTGACTGGGTAAAAGTGTGCCTTACTACAGGCAGTGGGATAAAAACAGTCAGCTTCATAACACCAACACAAACACATTTAGAATGAACCTTATTTTTTCAGGTGTTATTGTTTCTAAGTGGCAGCTGCAAAGCCTCGGCCCATCTTGGAAAAAAGGGGGAAAAATGATAAACTGAAATGGTACTTCTGTTGCACATCCTTTTTCTTTCTTTCCCCATTTTAGTATGCCATTTCTTTCTCAGAGAATAAGCCTGACCCACATCAAAAGTAACTGTTGAGCATGAGAGGGTCCCCCAAAGCTTTTCTGACCTTTAARAAACAAAAAATCTTCTTTCCCTTTCTCAGAAATTACTGGTACTAAACTGAGTCATTTATACAACAGGTCCTTTTTTGTGTTTAAATGCCCAAGGTATCCCCACTTCTTTCCTTTTCCTCTTTTCATGTGATACTATGCTTTATGAATACACATTAATCTGAAATCCCATATACAAGCCTTTCTAAAATTTATGGGGAAGTCTGATATGTGAACCACAGTGCAATTTTATAAAAAKAATTTTTAAGAGCCAAACCAACCTCTTTAGCACTTTGGAGAAAACCAAGTAAGAAGAGTGAAATATTAACTTCTGGTAATCTGTACTATCCATTTATTATGAAAGTATAAGGAAGTTATTAAGAAAGCCTAACTTAGTGAGTCAGTAATAAAAATATTGCAAAATCATCATGCTTATTTATTTGATGTATAGATTGCAAATATAAAGTCACTGCCAATCATGCAAATCCAATTCATTGGAAAGAGTCATGAAGAAAGCTCATCTACTGCAGCTTGTAAATAACCATGTAAACTGGCAAGAAYGATTTAATTAAGAAAAAAGAAGCACAATTACAGAGGACTCAAACCCTTGAATAACTATAGGGTTTAACATCCAGCAATACAGGCTGTGTCCAAAAATGTATCACTTTCAAAACAATCAACTAATAATGGTAAAGCCAAGCTTGCCTCTGAAGAACGAGATAACTGTGGGATGCACACCTTCACCACCTCAAAAAAGAAGGTCTTTTTATCTCTCTCTTTTCTCTTTTTACTTCCTTCTTTTTAAACCAGAGAGGAGGTTACATGAATACTAAGAAAGACTCYACTGAGGGTGTTTGGCTCCTTGACTTTCAGCCTGGCCTTGTGGAAAAGAGGTCACTAAATGACTGAGTGCCAGAATCATGTTTTATTTTCCAACTTCTTTGCCATTAACTCCTGTTTAATGCCAAAAGCAATAAAAGATGAGTAGGCACAATCTGATCAACCTAACTAAYACTCAGTTTGTTAATACTCGGCTCAGTTCACCCAGACTGAATTTTCAATGATAAGTCTAATTATCTTGGTCTTTAAATTTTGKTTTTTTGACCCATTTTAGATACACTGGTTTTCAGTGCAGCAAAAATACTTACTGATGTTGACGAGTTTCTGCTATTTTTCCCCATTTTACATTAAACTACCCAGGAGATCCTCTAATTCTTACCACAGCCAGGAAGCCCCAGTGACTTGACCAAACCAGGCTTTCTATAGCTTGACGCACCCTCCTTTTCATGTGGCTTTTGTTTTCTGTTGGCTCTGCCTTTTTCTCTGACTCACTGCTGGCTCCACTGTCACACAATCCCACACACTCATTCTGTGCAGCTTCAGCCTCAATAATCAGCCCATTTCCATTTTGTATAYATGCTGTATCCATTTTTCACCTCAGCAAAGCACTGATTTCTATCTGACCCTCCCATGCAGAACACCACACCTGCCTGGCAGCATTGAGCCAGCTCCAGGTGCTGATTCCAACACCCAAAAAAAAGCACCCCTTGTGCATGATTGCTCAATCACTTCATTCCCCTCTCTTCTTTGGATCCATTGTTTTATTCTCACTACAAAATTTGTATTTCAAAAGCAATCTTTRCTCTCTCTCCTACTTCTGCTACACAGACAATTTTTTCACCCTGAAGAAACTAGAGCAATCATTTCTGTATCCCTCAAATTACACCCTCATCTTTTATGAATATTGTATTCTCYGTTGAACTGAAGTATCCAGTCTCTGGGAACTCTATACCTATATCCTTTTCTGCCAAACTGGAGCTTTTAGCAAAAGCATCTGAAGGCCTTCTCCTTTCMACCCTGTCTCAGGAACTTCATGAACTGGTCAGGGAGACTAAAACCCTTTTCCTGTAATCCTCTGCCTTCATGTACAAAGATAGATCCTAACCTGATAACACAGACATTTCCCAATTGCTTGAAATGTGCATTGCTGATAAAATGGGAGAACGGAACTGGGGAGCTTCTACAAAACTGCAGCTGAGACTTTCTCCATTTCAWGTGCAGCTTCATAATACACCCTTTGAGGTACTGCCGTTATTTGACTGCCTCTGCTCAGGGTGCTGCACAACAAAAATACAGCTTTTGCCCGGCACTCTTTGGGTGCTATTGAAATATATCTGTTAAACAACACATTGCATAACACTGCCTAGTTAGTGTTTACTTCTTKTTGCCTTCCAGCCAATGCCTGGATATCAAGCAAAGTATAGCACAATTTAGCAGATACCTGAGAAAAAATAGGATTCTCTTTTTCACTTGGGGTAGTGCATTGTGTGCTGTTTATTTTATTATATTTTAGAACTAATTTAGCTACTTACAGTATATGGTAGATATAACCATAGTAAGCAATTTTTTTTTTCTGTTTATCGTCTCGTCTTTCACAGGAAGAAGACAAAACCAATACAAAAAAAATCCTAATATTTATGTCAATGCAAGAATAGATCAATGGATCAAAGCCAAAATAGTCCCAAGAGGGAAGCAATAGTCTCTTTTTCCGTTAATGAACAGTCTGTTGTTGCAAATTCACGTAGGCTTTAATTTAATAAACACAAATGGATGAATGTGCTTACAGGATGTCATCCCCTTCAGGCTTGAAATCACTGACATGGAAGAATTGTCACACTTCAGTGAATTGAGTGCTACTCCCTACCCTTTCAAACCTCATTCACTGTGGCAACACAGACATGAAAAATTAAATTTAATTTTCTAACTAGTTCTTATGCCTTTTGCTGAGTTTGACTCTTTTGCATTGGAATGTGGATTTTAAAAGTTATGTTCTGTTTCACCTGACTTAAAGATAAATTGGCTCAATATGACAAAAAAATTAAACCCCTTAGCTTGAATACAGTTTCAATAAATTAAAAAAAAACCCCAACATTTGGAGCTGATTTGACCTCATGCAGCAGACTCGTTTTCTGAGTCCACTAATGTCAGTGAGCTTCAGTCCCCACATAAAGTTAAGTGCAAGTTCAAATGTATTTATTTAACAAATGCTCTTAGTTTCACTTAGAGGCTAAAACTTGCAATCAACAATCAGCATTACCTAGAGCAGTGCTTTTATCCACTCTAYAAAACAAGGAGTAAGCACTAAAACCCTCCCCCCATGCAGTAAAATCTGTATAAAACACWAATTCAACAGCTGCTACTCAAGGGGGCAAGGCTTAACAAAGCCGTTGTAAACACGACTTAGCTTTGCTGAGCCAGCTGACAATTCGCTTCAGCACCAAACCATTAGCAAAAGTACATTTTGGGGGAACAAATCTAATATGGAGATCAACTTAAAAAAAAAAAACAAACAACCAAAAAACTAAAAAAACCCCAAAAACCCCCTTCCTAATCTGTTTTACAATTTTACTGATACCAGCTTGTTAACTCAGACATGTCTCAAAGTTTCCGAGACAGACAGGATTTTTGGGTTTGTTTTGGGGAGGGTGGGTTTATTTTCTTCTTCCAGGAAAGTCTTTTTRAAATGCAACCAAATAAGTTCCACTTTTCTAAAAACCAGGAAAAGCTGCTCCATCTCTTTGTCCTTTATTGGTTGCAAAGGTTATAACTGTATGTAAAAAATCTTCATTCAGACACTGCTTTTTTAATCGGCACGGAGAAATGGATCCAAGTACTAATTAAAAACAGATCTGTGACTTAGCAAAACTAGATCTAAGTTAGGGAAGCTGGTAGCACACATRTCCAGCTGCAGACACACACTGGCATCTTGCTGTTCTCCAGAACTGATATCGGAATTAGTTACCAGAGATAGAAACAAAAACACCAAACCAAAACAAAAAAAAAAAAGCCTAAAAGTGTACTCTGATGCTKCCAGCACAGAACTCTGCCCTACAGAATTTATAAGAAATCTACAATGTACATAATATCCAAATTTTGCTACTCCTAGAATTACAGGGAGGCAAAAGAAGCTGGAAGAGTGAAGGATACCAAACATTCCACAGAATATGCAGGCTACAACCTTAATACTATGTCAGCTTCATTAATTTAAAAGCCATCTTCAACATTTTAATGGAGTGATTACCTGGCACRCCAACCACATCAGTCATGTCACCCAGTAGCAAAGTATATTTTAACTTAATTCATTTTAAATGTCTTGCTTCAAAGTGAGAAATGGGGATCAAAAGCTCACCTGATGGGATATACAGAATTCAAAAATGTCAAGACCCATTTCTTGTCAAGAAAACAGCTCAAGAGCCACAGTTTCATGCTTGTCTTTAGCCCTTATGAGACACAAATGGCAAACTTTGCTGTTGACCACAAATGGTGGCAATAAAAAACACCCCAGAATGGACATTTTTAAAACAAACAAGCTAAAAAAACCAAGCTGGCGAATGATTAAACTTATTGATTGATAAAGTTAATCCCCAAGACATTCTGAGGACTGAAGTGGGTAATTCACGTGAGGAAAAGTGGTATAAAATTCCAAAATGGATAAAACAGAACCTCAACTACCCCTGGAATGGTAATGCACATTTACTAAAGAAGGTGGAGTCACTCTAAGAACATCATTAACTCATTAACAAGCTTATTCTACCTGCTAAACTCATTAAATCCTCAATACCATCTGAGATCAGCCTATCTATAGCTTTGTAGCAGAGATAAGAATAGGCTCAATTCACAACCTTCCCAGCATCCTCCTGCCTAACACTCTGATAGCACAGCAGCCACTAYGAGCACCAGCTCAGGTACACAAGAAATAGCTGCAGCCAGACCAAAAATCTGTTTCTGATTAGCAGCTTTGTAGGGTTATGCTGCAGAAAATACCGAACTTCTGGTTGTTCAGTTAGGCCAGGCAGGGCTGGCTGATGGATCTCTGCACAAATTCCATCACAGCTCAAATGTGCCAAGTCTCAGGTAAATAATTTATTTCACTTGAGCAAATCAAGCAAAGGAGTGTTTTTCCTGCTTCTTGTGATCTTGGAACACATCTCCTCACTCCARTGTTAGTGGAACACCATGGGTTTGGGGCACAGACAGACCCAGGACAATTACATACATAAATATCAATTGCTTTGGAATGGCTAAAGGTGATGTCTCTCACAGCTGTAAATACTCCAAAATACACAGAAATGACCCCGCTTTGCATTAATGAAAAAAGAGGTTGGACTCTTTCTACCTGAACTCTCAGATGAAGGTGACAAGTTAAAAAAAAGTCCACAGCCATGTTGTGGAAACTGGAYTCTCCATGCTGCCTGTCCTTGCATYTCTGSAATTAACTCRGTTTGGAGCTGGAGAACAAAAGAAGGCCATCTCTGTGCTGCTGCAAGTCTGATTTGATAAAGCTTGTGCTTTTAAGTTTTGGCTGCGGGACCAATTGCATATCAGCATTCAAATACTTAGGGGTTTATCCTCATTGAACCAATTCTTTCAGCATTTCTATCTTATCCTGCAACTTCTGGCACCTCCTTGGTGTTCTAAGAAGCCTCATTACCAGGTGAAATTCAAAGGACAAAGGATATTTCACACCTTTCAACATTAAGGCTCCCTCAGATCACCTGTTGCCTGTTAAGGCAGAATAACAGCTTATGTTTTCCCAAAGTTTTGATCATTAATTGTTTCTGCTAAGTGAACCAGCTCCAACTAAAGAGASACCAGGACATAAACAACCTGTATCTACTCACTGGGGATGTGAAACAGTGAAGTTTCAGTTCTATTCTGAATCTAGCTTGGTGACAGTAGCAGGTGAGTCAGGAGTCTGGCCCAACAAYCTTGACTGGAAATTGCATCTCTCTGCACAAAATGCTATTATCTGAATGATTACATGAAAGGCACTGGCTTCAGCAAATTGGGATTTCCTGCTAGGAAGTAATTTTG
This sequence comes from Malurus melanocephalus, assembly GCF_030028575.1. Lineage (NCBI taxonomy): Eukaryota > Metazoa > Chordata > Aves > Passeriformes > Maluridae > Malurus > Malurus melanocephalus. The sequence continues at coordinate 342,873 of NW_026623578.1, read as the reverse complement.
TGGGAAAACTTCATAAGTGAGTCAAGTTAGAACTTTCACCCAAATTCCCTAAGCCTTACCTTTCAATACAAAACTGGTCTGGTGTTTTGCACCATTCTGTACCTAACACAATTGTATGCATGTGAACTAAGCAACTCTTAAAAAGTGTCAAGAAATGGATGTGTGAAGAATAGTGCTGATGGACAAATGTCAGCAACGACATTTCTGGATTTCATTTAGAACATTTTTACAGAAAATAGTAAAGCAAGATACACAATAAGAATGCCAATCTAGTACCAGAATTTTCACATGCAATTGGTAGATACACAAATGATTGTTACCCTGAGATGTAAACTCACACCCACATTTGGTTCTCAACTGCTACCAAGTGCCAGCACTTAGCCCATCTCTAATTTCAATGAATACAGGACTGAGGCAAGGAGAGCTGCATTACAGGGAGTCAAGTCTCTCCCTGCTGAATGCATTTCTCACTCTATGCCTGCTGGAGRTACTCAAATCCATACAAAATGCAGGAAGTGCCCACTCCACAGCAGTTCGGAGAGCTCTAAGGCATAGACTTAGCTGTTCCTTTGAGGGTTTTTTGCAAACATGTCCCTTTTTGAGTCCACTGGTCTGTGCCCACCTGGAGTGATTTGCTGTGATCATTCCCATGTGACCACAGAGCTCCTGGTGGCTGCCACTGTGTCAGGAGGGAGAGCAAACCATGCAGGGCAGGTTTATCAGGGGCCCTGTGAACAGGGCTGGAAATGGGGCTGCCTGAACCCCGTGAGCACAAACTTCATGGTCTCTCATGAACTTCCTGTGACCCTCTAAGGAACACTGAACTATTCAAACACAGACCTACTTACCTTTCCTATAGCTGCTGTTGCTTTCTTTGAAGCAGTTTTTCCTGTAAACTGAAGTGGTTTTTCATTTAGACTGACTCGATAATGTTGATGGTGCCCAATATTTAGGTTAACTATACCTCTAAAAAGGCAGTTTTCACATTTTATTACAAACTATTGCTCTGAAAAATAAGTCGTAATGTTCTAGATTGGCAAAGAAAGTTACTGTAAAATTAAGACTTTTTCTAGGTATACCTATGAAGATTGACATAATTCTTTCTTACACCAGCCACAGASCTTATTTTCAAAGTAGGTTTTCTGAATATTAGCAAATACTAGCTACTCACTGAGTACCTAGAAAAATATGCTATTATTCACATTTATTTCGGATCTCTCCACGCATATCCATGTGTGCCACRACCCTGCCTGTACAAATCACTTCCATTTAGAGCCATTAAGCTGAATGAGGCTGAATGAAACAACTTTGGAAATTGAGGCTTAAGGCTCTGGAATAAAGTAAAACAAACCAAAAGCTGCAATCCAGTCGCTGTGCAGCCACATGCTGTTGGCTATTTCACTCTTGGAACAGACTGCTGCTTCCATGAGGGGAATACTGAGAGTGGTAACTCCACGTTAAAGTGGCAGGGCCAAAATGCAGATTGGCACAAGAGTGTCAGGAATTTCACTGCTCAGCACGTTCTCCAATATTCCAACGGCACGGAGGCAGCGA
>NW_026623578.1:278934-341233 GCF_030028575.1 Malurus melanocephalus | reverse complement strand
AGCCATCCTTCACCCTGGGATGTGCCTCTCCTGCAGTCAGCACCCTGGGATGAATTGCCACCCTGCCCATTCCCACTGAGCTGAGCTCCAGAGCCACCAGGAGCTTGCCTTGGGGTCAGGGCAGTTACACAATGCAAGGCTGGAGGGGAGCGGAGAGAACAATGGCACAAACCAGGCAGGAACCCACACCTCAAACCTCTCTGAATATTACAAAAACGGACTTGCTCATCTTCTAATGGACTGTAGGTTTCATAGAAGTTGGGTTTTGTTTTAATTCTTTTTTTCCCAGGGTAGAACATTGCATAGTTTGAATCTCCACAATTAGGGAGAGCAGTGAYGTGAATTAATCTCAGCCACTTGTAAACACACTTGAGGCTGTAGTCCAAAGATGAATGATACTGAGCACTATTGCCTGCACTCCTCAGCCAGACCTAATGAGCAGGCACGTAGGAATTGAAGGATTGTGCAGGACTGAGCATGAGCATGTAGGAATTGAAGGATTGTGCAGGACTGAGCATGAGCATGTAGGAATTGAAGGATTGTGCAGGACCGAGACACAGGCAATTGTATCACTGATGGAAACCCTGAGTGATACAAAGGAAAAGTCTCTCATCTGGAGTCTCCAATGTGACTGAATAAATGAAATTAAATGACAGATTTCTGTTATGATGGTAGTTTGGGAGTTTTTTGCTCCAGTATACAAATCATTTCAAGAAGGATGGGAGCAGCACTTCTCAGCTGACCCATCCAAACACAATTTTGTTCATATAGACCCTCAGATTCTGTTATAGGACAAAGTCTATTCCTGAGCAAATACAAGTAAACTGCTGCAATCCTATWAATGTATTTCCAGTTTGAGCTGTGGCCCTGTGAACCTCTGGCAACAAAACAAATTGAAAACAAAAAAAAAATTATAATTAAATAAATCCTCCCTCCCTCTTCCAGAAACTATCCTGACTGGTAGGGATTTCGATAATGCTGCCTAATTGCCAGACTTGARATAAGCATTTATTTTGTTTTGTTTGCAGTGCAACAAAATTCAGCCATTATTAATCTGTGTTGCCATTCAAGTAACTGTAAGAAAAGGGTGACCAAGGAGAAGGAAGAACAGCACTTCAGCAATGTGGCATCTCATTCGATTTCTCTGTTGAGCCTGATTTAGACTTCACAAAGTAAGAGAAATAGTTTAGMATCTTCTGTTGAATCAAAAAAAGGAAGAAGTCTAAAATTATTTCTCTAGATATAGGAGATTTATAAATAGCTTTGCCAAACACTGACAACAGCTTGGTCCTCTATACTCATTTTTATAATATTGGAAGCTACCAAAATAAATACAAGTACACATCAGAGCAAAATATTCCATCTTTTTAATTCACCAAAGATAATGATAATGTTAGGTGACTAAATAAAAAGAAGCAATAACAACAAAAAACCAAAAGCAAACCAACCAATTTATTTAGAGAATTTTTTTTTTTCTCCCTGCCAATTAAGTGGTGGTCAAAACTTTGAATATCATGATTTTATTATCTGATAATTATCTGAAAATTATCTGAGCTCCAACAGAGATTTGTGGGTTTTGCAGCTACTAGAATAATTTTAAATGGTGGTGTTGGTTGTTGGGGCATTTGTTTGCTTTGGTATTTTGTTATGCCTAATTCTAAATAGAGAGAAATCCGGAAAATCCAAAAGAGACTATTCTCAACAGAGAATTCCAGTCCCCAAAGGTGATAAACTTCTGTAATTTTAGATATCTTTTCAAAATTCCAAACTGAGGCCCTAGTAACTCATAATTCGTGCCAGTGAAAAGGCAAAAAGGAAATGCAAAAACCAGCTGTACAAAAAGGAATAGGCAAAAACCAGTGTACCTGGAAATACAGCACAGAATATTATAGTAGGCAAATACAGGTTACYACAGAGGAAGGGACCTAATTTTTATTTCCTGGTAAAGGAAATGGAAATTAGAAAAGAAACACTGAAAACAAAGAAGTCACCTAGTAGTTTAAAGGACATAAATTTGATCTCTAAGTTGAAGTACAGAATCAGTTCTGAACAACTGGATGTCTTCCTATATGTACTGAAGACCCTGTATAGGACAGAATGAGTCATAAAGAAAAGAAAATAAAAGCAACTAGAAGAATATAACAAAAAATAGTATAAAGTAAAATAGAACTCCACAAAGAACTGAGTCRCTCTCAATAACATAAAAAATGGAATGGAGGAACTCAAGAGCATCCAGCACACAGATCACTACAGGTTAGCAAGAAAGCATTTCTAATCTGGCAAATTACTAAATTCCTGGCTCAGACAGTAATTAATACTGCTCTTGCTGTATTTCTGTGCATCTCCAAGCACAGAGGAATTTTACAGAGCATACCAGAAATTCAGAACCTGATAGACTTCAGCTTAATCACGGAAGATGCTACCAGCAATGCACAGCTAAGGATCTAACAGATGTATAAAACTGAATTGTGACATGTGAAGGGGACAGAGCAATAGTATGGGGTTTGAAACTACTCAATCCTTCATCTTCTTGAGTATTTCAACTCTGTTGAAAACAGGAAGGGTATTCACAGAATGTCTTTCAAATGGTAAATACTTCAAATAAGTGAATTGAGTAGAGATTTGGATTTCATCTGAAAATCTCTAAGGRATAAGGAAGGCAAAGCAGTGCATGCAAATACCAAAACAGCTTTATATCATCTTGTTTCTCACATATACACCTATAAGTACGGGACATGTAGGGTGAAAGCATTCCAAGTCCTCCTCTTGTGAGGTTTCTGTGTAATATTCAGAGGATTCCTTGGTCACCTTCACAGATCCTTTGAGACTGAGCCAAAAAGCTTCAATTCTTCAATTATGCCTGGAAGTTCCAGTCAGTGTCAAGCAAATCATGTAGTTAATAAGGGATATCAATTTGTGCATCTATGTAAGTACTGACCACCCTCTGCTCATTTTTAATAGTTTTGAGAACAGCCACTGAGGTCCTGCTGTCTGCTTCTAATGTTTAGTCTGCGCTGCATGCACCGTTCAGAAATATTCGGAGGCAGTAAAGTAGGACTCGCACTGACTGTTACGTAATGCAAAAGCACAAGGGGCCCTTCATAAAAACACTCAGAGCCCACCCACCAGCTCACCTGCTGAAGACAACTCACATTTGCAAGCCCTGTGACACCAATTTGCARTATGAAGGTGCTGAGAGGTGAACAGCGCCACCAGTTTGGAGGAACATTGGCACACCAGACCAGCGCAAGACAAAAGAGCTGATAACCAAAAAACCCAAGACCTGATCATTTAGGGCTATGTACTGGAGGATAAACATACACGGTACTGTCAAAGCAGAGGAAGTAAAASATAAACACATGAAATGCACAAAATGGATCACCCGCTTTACAGAGAAACATCAGATTTGTGAAAATACTATTTATCAGAGTACCGCAAGGATGAAACCCTAGGTAAAAATACAGCAGACTCCCARGCTTACCAAGAGAGGTTATTTAAGAGGAAGGTTGCCAGGAAGTAAAATTGAGGTTGTTCAGCAGCATTCTGGGGCTCACAAGGAGGCAGAAAAGCATTCTTGGAGCTGCTATTGCCCAGCAACATCCACTACATAACTCAGCCCCCAGTGCCAGCTGGTCCTTGTACAAAACTGTTCAGCACAGTTTCCTCTCAGGTGATYTGTTGTGCCTTTGCAGTCCTTTACCCCTGAGTGCCACACAGACACCTGACATTCTGGGTGTTGGCTCATAGGTTTGTTTCAACACAGCTTAGAGCTTCCTATCTCTGAAAATAAACACCACAGCCCAAAGTCTCCAATTGTATGTTAAGAAATGTTGTGCTCCAAAACCCAGAAATAGTTGTGGGTTTCCCTGGTTATAACCATTCGATTCACTGCATCTTGCCAAGGCCATAATACTGGGGAAGTTGGGTACTTGTCCCAAACATACCCATCACAACATCAAAAGTAGAGGCCTCTTTGGTTGTACCCAACGCAGCTTTTCATGGTAATATTATAATGCATCTGATTCTCTTCATAAATTTATCCAGCAAGAACAGAGCAYTGGGAATATCAAAATAGGCTCTGTATTCAGACAACATAAGAAGTGAGCCAATACTTATGGGATATATTTAGTATATAGAAAAAATATATCTTTGTTAGTGCTTTTTTTGTTTTAATTAGAGAAAATTGCAATGTATTACACCAGTGCTGCAAGGCAATCTTCCAGGAGAGCTAACAAAATGTATGAAAATACTTTTACTGAAATAACTTATGCTGAATTAAATGTTTTGCTGCTTTATTTGATTTGGCTTACTGATCATTTAACTGTCACCGAATTCTGAACTTAAGAAGTGGCAATGTTTAATGACAATAAGACATTGTAGATCATGTGTTAATGCTGATTAATGCACTTCCCAAGCGTGCTGGAAGCATTTGGCTTGCCTTGTACCTTACACTGTGCACCCAAGGCATGCATTCATCAGCACTACTGCTCTGTCTGTCATGTCTTATTGCTGAAGTAGTGCACCATTCTCAGTATGTTTGCTTTGAGCCTGCCTCAGTCAATTTACATTACACTGCCCACCCAAACCCACATTTTTGAGGTTCACCCAGCTCTTGATGATCAGGGGCCTGTATGTTTAATAACGTTTTGCTCTGCCAGTCTAATTAACTCCGGCACTGTATCTGCAGTCAGATAAAATGCTCATTTCACACCACATTAATTTTTATCAGCTGAACATTAAGCAACACAAAGCTATCTATGCTTGGTTTAATTTACATACTGACAGAGCTACAAAGAATTACTGCAGTGACTGCAAAGCAAATAAGTAGAACTGGCATCAAACATGGCTCCTTCAAAATGAAATATTGATTTGCAAGGCTGGCATCCCAAAGCGGAAAAGAGGAAAAGAAAGAGAATGAGAAATTACTTTCCCCTGTCTGCACTAGAAAAAAAACCACAGTTTGTAACCTGTATTTCCTTGAATGTTATAGCTTCAGAGGGGTATTAAAATTAAAACTTCAATTGACCAAGGAAAGTTAGAGGTGATGGTAATGCTTCTCATGGTTTAGAAAGAAAAGGAAAAAGGGGTCAGGAAGGTGGGGAGGGACACAACGACTGTGTTAGAGAATAGAACTTAAAAGATTCTCCTGCTCTTTTCACTGGCTAAATTTAGCTGAGCAGTCCTCTTTCTGTGGACTATGGCCATAAGTCAAATTTGAGGGTAGAATGTATGAAAGACCCTGCAATTCTAGTATATGAATAAGAATACAGAAGAAAAAATCTGGGAGCCTGGGATTTTATTCAGAGTCTAGCAGTGACCTTTCAGTGCTGCTTAAAAGCACAAGTGACCCCASAGTACCCAGAATAATAAGTGTCCATATGAGTTAATCTGAACTCATAAAAGCTGGCCATGTACATCAATCACTGCCAGCTTTTCCAGAATGTTGCTCCATAGTAGYGAGGTGAAGACCTTAGCTCCAAAAATAAAGTATCCTGTCTCTGCTCAAGTGACCAAAGTCAAATCTTCACGAAAGCTAATTATGAATTGCACACCATTTACATGTTACAGAATACATCCTCCCTTGGGCTTTATCTAGTCTTCTGTTGGAGGTTAAAAAAATAGGCAAGTTCAACTGGGCTGCATTGCAAAAATCTCACAGACATCTAATGAGCAAAATTAATACAGTAGCATTCTTCCACTTCTGCCTGTAGGTTAATGTCATCTTTTAAATCTTGGAGTTAGTGCCACTGAGTGATCCTCTAACGCTTTTTTTCCAGTTCCTCAGCCACTCTAAACATTAAGGAATGACATTCAGTACCAGGAAGGTTTCTGCTCCCAAAAGGGCTCGAGGTCATCAGCACAAGCAGTTCCCTCATAAGCAGGCAAGGAAGGCAACTTGCAGATCCTACAGCAGGACCGAATAGCTAATGTTCAATGTTCCTTTCCTGAGGAAAAAATATCCTGGAAAGGGTTTTGCAAAACTTCAAGAGCTTTCCTGAGCTTTGTCTGGTTTGCTGGAGAGCTGGGCCCTCTTCAGCTCCATGGTTTTGTGGCTGCTGTATCCCAGGAAACTGCCACTGGCATTGATACAGTTAAAACTCTGTGTGACATTTGAATTTTTCCCTTTCCCCRTCTCTATGTGCTTTCCTGCCCCTGYCTCTAAGTGAGCAGAAGAGTAGAGCTACACTGGACTGGGAAATCATGGATTGTTCCCTGAGGAAATTGGCTACTGCTGTGAAATTTTTCTTTGCTGTGGAAGTCACCTTTATGAGGAGCTCTTTTCTCTTCAAAGAGCAAATACAGTTAATAACCTCCTACCTAGAAGCACTAATATTCAGCTTGACTGGTAAGTGAAAAATAATTTCAAAACAGGACATGGTATTATARCTATTTCTATTGACTGCAGTGCAGTTTATTATTATATTCCAGCTATTTTGGGAAACAAGTCAACTTAAAATGTCATATTAATTATTTACAAAATACTGACACAAATGAAATGAAGATTTGACTGAAATAACAGTTCAGTGCCTCACTCTACCTTCTTAATGAACATAACAGGGAACTGCTGAATAATTTTCTGCTTACTCTACCACAATCTTTCTTTCTCCTTTCCCTGCAAAATAGACCATCAAAAAAAACCTCAGGCTCAGACATCTCTGAATCTTGGACAGGTCAAACARCATAATCAAATCTAGATTCCATCTACAGCTAATGCTGGGGAACTGCTTGGTTTATCTTTATAGAACATTCCTTCAACATATGTTACAGTCAGCGTCTCAGGGCACACTCACTTTATTTTCAGCTGTGCTTTGAAATATGAGAAGCAAAATAGCCCCGAAATACCATTCTAACTAAAATCAGTCATTGTTTTGGAATAACTACAATACAAAGAGTATTGACCCTTTCTGRCTTCCTTGTCAGATTAGGAGCAGGCAGTTTGCTAAAACATTAAGTCAGTTGGARCCCAAAGGATAGCATGACTTCTAATTCAAGGTAACTGGAATAAAGAAAAGAGAAGAGAGGCTGATTAATTAGAACTGTATAGTGAACTAATTTGCATCCCTATTCTCACTGGTTTTCTAAAAAGAGAATCAACGTGTGTTTGTGCCTCACATCATCTGGTTCTTTCCCACATTAAAAATGACAGGTTTTGCAAGTGAAAAAAAAAAAAGAATTTCCTATAAAAAGGTATATTACCTATTGGGACACAGATGATTTTTACTGAAGTAAAATTTCCTTCATCACCAGTGAGTTTGGGATAAGAAGCATGGAAATTTGTTCTTGGATTTCTTCCAAGAACTAGCAGGACTTCCAGCACTGCCGTTACAGAAAATTTGAGAGGTTAATTTAAATTATTTCATGCATCCTGCCACCACATCATCTGTCATGTCACCACTGCTGCCCAGCAGACTGAGCAGTGTAACCCTTCCTTGCAACTAAAGCCTCATCTTGTGCCTGAGGTGGGCACCTGGCAGCACAGAAACCATGCAATCCTGCACCTCCCAGCACTCCCTCCCCTCTTTTCCAGTCACAGGAAGGATATCCATAACAACTCTCCCTAGAGAGCAGCAGGGCAAATAAGGGGATAGACAAAGGAATCTTTGCCTTTTTCTATCTTTCCAGCACAAGAAGATGTAGAAAACAGTGAGTCATCACACTGAATTTTCCATTCAGGACTGCTGACTGAAATGCTAGGTCTCCCAGCTGCACAGAAACACCATGTACTGTGTTGGAGGAGATCCCTCTCAATCCATCCATGTTTCTGTTTCAAATCACGTTTTTACAGCAGTGAAATTTTMCTCGTAATCCCAGCTGCTTTACTGAAGTATTTTGGAGGTCCAAAGAGCCTCATAAATTTCCCTTAGCATTTAAGGCTACTTTAACTCGTTTGAACTGAAGTGGCTCTGATACCTGGAAATAAATCTCAGTTTATGACTTGGAAAGACCTGGGCAAAYATTGGCCAGTGAAGTCCCCTGTGACTTCCTGCCTCAAAAAGTGATATGAGACCTTGCCAGGGCTACCCAACTGAACTTTAACACTGCTTCACATCTGCCTGAAACGCAGAGGTGGGAAGAGTGGTCTTATGGTCCACTGTCTCTTCAACGACTAACTAATCAAAACTATTTTCTTTTTTATTTATTTCTATTTTTTTTTTTGTTATTTCAATATCCAAAATGCTGTTTTTCAAACTAAGGTAAGATTTGCCATGAACTGTTGGCTTGCACCCTAGGCACACTTTCTAAAGCATTCCCCCATTGTGTATAATGCTGGGGGGTTTTCTATAACATTCTTTTCTCCCTTTCTTAGTAGGGGGAAACCAATTTTTCTCTCTGTACATAGATAATGTTAAAATGAACAGACTTCTTTTCACCACCCCATTCCATCCAACTTTCTTTCCCTGGACTCTGCTTTTGCCAGCACTTTGTGCAGCCTCTCTCTCTGGTAACTGCAGTCAGTAGTTTATTGCTATGCAGGCTTCAGGAGTGAAACGTCACGGGCTGAGAGGGAGCAAGTATTGGTCTTGACAGTTTGGATGCTGCTTCCTTTCTTAAAGATGACTTTTTTGACAGCACCAGAAAGCTTTGTCTGTTTTCAAACTCCAAGATATGACAGGGATTCAGAATGCAGGATAAGACAGACCATGCCAGGTCAGTGTTTTTTGTCTACACAAGCTTACGGTCTCTTTGAATTTATAAACTAGTAGAGGAAAAGATGCTGGGGAAAAGGAGGGGGAAGAGTATCTCAACTGCTTGCTAAAGGTCTGCTTTGCTCAGCCAAACCCTGATGTATTCAAGAAGAACCAGACCGCCTTTGTTAAACTATAGATCCCGTGCTTAATTGAGAAATGATTCTTAATAAGTCCTGGAGAGCTACAGGTCTTTCTATCTCTCAAATGGGAAACAATCATATCTCACGGCAACTCATTACGTATTCTTTTTGTAGCACGAGTTGTTTTAAAACCGTGAAATTAGTTCTGGCAGAGTGTACAGAGAAACACCCATGAGATGAGACTGAACGAGTTATGTAAGGTTTCCACACATTCCTCATGAATGTTAACTCTTCATGGCTAGAAGTCAGCTTTTTTAGATGAAGTAATATTCACGTAGTATATAAAGGAAACAGCTTTTTTCTTCTCTCCCTGACATTCTGTCTATAGAAATTATGTTTGGCACAGAAAMCTCCTTTCTCCATTGTATCTCTGATACTTAGTTACCATGAAACATAATTAGTAAACTAATTTACAATGTCTATAAAATAGTGGAGTTGGAGCACTGTGGTGCCAAGTAAATGGCCCCTTCTGTGTGGCAGAGTGCAAACGTTCCAAAGGTATCAGAATCATGCACGTGTACAATATCACAGGAGCTCAAGTGCCCAGTGGGTTGGACTCTCTGGCCTGGATACCTTGGACCCTCCAGCAAGGATCACAAATCCTTTCAAACACTATTGCCACTCTATTAATGAGCTTTTAGCCTCTCTGGGAAGAATCTCAGCCTTGGAGTGCTGGCAGTAATGTTTTGGTAGATAGCAGTGAGTGAATTGAAAGCCCTTAGAGATGGAATTCTCTTGTCCTGCTTAGCCTGGAGAGGTACAACACCAGCTGGGGTCAGGTTAATGGCACAGTTCAACAAATGCACTTTGAGAGCTGGGAATGGATTCCTTGTGCTCTCCTGCAAGCAGGATAGAGGGGCAGGAAACGAAGACAGAACTGGAGTTCAGCTTTGAGAGCCATGAATGAGGTCAGGACAGAGCTGCAGCTCAAGGAACAGTCAAGATGGGATCATTTGTCACCTTCCTTTTACAGTCCACTGCTGMCTAAACCAACAAACCTGCCTGTGATACACAGCTGGCAGAGAAAAAGGGGAAAGAATCAATGAAACCGAGTGTCAGGACACAGCAGGGGCTGTATAAAAGCACATATTGCAAACTCAACCTTTAATTGCAGGTACACTCGTAATTGCTCAGTACGAAAAAAAAAATCACAGGAAACTTGCAGTGAAAGCTTTAATTTGTTAAATTAATGTTGAAAAGATTCTGTGTAAAATCCTCACTACTTGCTAAACCATTATGAGGCCAACCTAATGAACTGCCTTTGCAGACCTGCTGAAGAACAAGCTATTTAAAAATGCACCTCCTTTTAGCATTTTAACAAGAAATTCAAATCCTTTGATAAAAACATAGTGGAATTTAAAAATAATCCAAACACAAATAAATCAAACAGAACCCTCCACCACAAGAGAAACACTCCAGCAGCTAGATTGAGTACCTTAGATAAACAGAAGTAATAAATTCTCATTATACAGCAGAAGATGACCATCCCTTTTGAAAATAAAAAAAAAATCTTCATATTACATGCACCTTAATTTTTGAAATTTAAGTTTCCAGGATAAAAATGGCCTCATTTAAGGCTATATGACACTAATGAAAGAAACACAGTAAATTCGCATTTTAATTCCAAAAATCTTCTGTTGACACACTCTGTTCATACATAATGAACAACAGAAGTCAGACACTTTCTACTAACTGATGGGGACTGAAGTTCTGAATGTTACACAAATAGCAAGAAGAAAAAAGTTTCATTGGCTTGTTCTAAACTCAATTAGGTCATTAAAAGAGGAAACAATTGAAGTTGCTTAAACATTTCTCAACCTAAATGGTACCCTGGAGTTCAGCAATACTGTAGGGCTGCTTCCAAACATCTTATTTTCCTCTCTTTAAATGTTCTGGAAAATTGCTCTGAATATGATGCCAAMATGTAAAACTGAAAAACACAAAGGATATTGGGACTGTCTGAATTACAGATGTCTCTAAAGACTAATAGCATAAAGATGTGAAGCAGGTTGACCTCAAATGTCCTTATTCTCAACCTGTTGGAAAGTCTTTGTTTCTTACGGTTTACTTTTATACTTAGGCTGACTAGAAATGACAATAAACATTCACAGAAATTTTATTAAAAGAATCTAAGGTTGCTACTTCATGCAACTGAGTCCACTGCATGTGTTAGAAATAGGTGAGATTGCTAAAATCCTCACCAATTTTTCTCTACAAGGAACAGCATTTGAGAGCAACAGGGGAGCAACAGACACATCCAAATCAATATCCCCAGTGGAAGAGAGCTRGTGACAACAGTCAGCATCCTCCCCCAGACATTAAAATTTAAAAAACCATTCAGTGGCAGCTGATAAAAAAAGGAAAAAGAAACAAAAAATCCCGCTAACAACAAACACTCCTGCTGATAAAAAAAAAAGAGACAGAAAATCTTTCAGGATGTCCTTCCTTGTTTACTACTGCAGACACTGCCACATGAGAGGGCAGAAGGAGTGAAGACAGATAAAGACTTCTAGTGGTGTAATTCAGYTTTAAAGTTACAAAAGAAAAGAACAGTCCATAGCTCTTGGAGTCATTACATGCTACCTTAAAAAAATTCTTGTTATTCCATTGTTTTTTGCCCTTAACAATGTTTGGTTTATTTTTTTTCAATGAAAGGGTTATCACTGATGTTTGGAGAAAACCAAGGCAGCTTGTTGACATTGTTTTAATTGCAACAAAGTAAAAAACTACATAATTTAATTGTTCTCTATTTCTTCGTCCATTCCACCGAAGGCCCATGCAACTGACTTCTGGATGTAGTCACAGACATAGCTGGAAATCACTGTTTTGATCCAACCCATACCTGATGTTCTAAAGGTAGCTCTGACCTGATGCTTCAAAATACCTTTCTGTGTGCCAGCTAAACTGTGCAAGGACAGAAACTCAATATCTGCCGTCAAACTTCTAAGAGGAGAGAGGAATCTCCACACCACTCAAGCCTGCTGCACTTCAGTCAGGTATTTCTGATGATCTGACACTTGTTTCCAACAGCCAGTGAGCTGGGACCACAGCTCTGAAGGCACAGTAAGAGCAGCAATGCGTGGCACAGGCAGCTGGGGCTCACACTGAGGAAGGACAACATCCAATAGGGCACTCTTAAAATCTGCTCTGAGTCCCTGGGAATGTGCTCTGGAGCACCAYGGGTCTGTCTGCTCCCAGTAAAGCCTGGCCACAGGAAGCCTTGCACTCTTCTTTTTACAGCCCGAGTCCAAGGAGCAGTTGGACAACGCTCTCAGGCACATGGTGGGATCCTTGGAGTCCTTTGCAGGGCCAGCAACTGGACTCATTGATCCCTGTGGGTCACTTACAATTGAGGGGATTCTCTCATTGCTCATAGCTGCTTTCACACGGGTAAAACTGAGAGAGGAAGAGTCACATCTTCCAAGAGGTGGGGTTTAAAGTCATCTCTCATTGCGAAAAGTACTGTAAATGACAGCAATCCCCTTTTCCTCCCACCATCTGAGTTTCTCTGAGTTTTCATCTGTATGTGCATTTTGGGGATAGGTGGGAGCAGGAGGAGACCACTTGGCAGAAAATACTTTTTGTCTGACTGTGAAAACCAAGACAWGGCTTGAATTGTGATTTCATCCAAATGAAGATTACTTCAACATAATCTGGCGACTAACATGCAGGTCCAGCTAATGGGATTCAGACATGATTTATCCTAATACAGCTAAACTACTTCCAACAGCCAAGGGAAGACCCTCCATCACATGAATTACTTCATTGCTCAGTGCTAGGTTGACAACTCAGATACCTCACTCCCAAAGTAGGATCTGCAATTGTAAATGACCAGCTATTTGTTAGTCCAATCCAAGATCCAGTATTACAGTTTATAAAAATAAACTTAAGACTCTGCCCTGTTAAAATGATCATACCAAAACAMACCCCCCAAAACTGTCTATTAAAGCAGAAAGATAAGTGACTCAGGAAGTAGAAGACTAATAAAACATTCTACTTCCATATGATTTCCCCCTTTTTACAGTAGCAAACCAAAATAAACCATAGCACCTTTTAACAAGAGTGGAAAGCAGCGTAATTCGTTTACCTTTGCTTGCACAAGTATTTCAGCTATGACTTTATAGCTCATCTCTAAAGAGCCTGGGGTACAGCCAAAGTATCTTTAATATGCATTTTGGTTGATGAAATACTGCTTGGAATAATYTCCTTTTTCCTAGAAAAATCACCAGAAGTCCAAATTTTCCACCCTTTCTMTATTTGTAAGGCACTTAAAGAAACACCCATCCAGTTGAAAATAGTGCCTACCACATTRTATGTTTTCATAAATTCATCTTCCCTAACCAAAACAATGCAAGTGACCAGAAGCTAACACACTTTGCAAACAGAAGACTTTCCATGTTAACAGGGTATTTTCAAGTGGCAATTACAAGCAATGAAAAATTAAGAAAGTACGGTTTGTCCTTTTTATCTTTAGGTTTCTGCATGATTTAAGTATTTTCATGTTCACATTCTCCTAATCCTTATTCAACACACACACCTATTAAGGGCAGTGAACACTGCAGTCCTCATACTGACTTAACTCTGCTGTGTAGGTCATTATCTTGTACCTAAATGTATACTTTCAAACTTCATTTTTCTACCTCTAGAATCTCCCCTCACTTGGAGGAAGGCAAGAAGCATAAAATTCTTTTTTTTCTTCCCCCCACACTTCTTAAAGATCCTCCCACACTGTACAGTTGTACAGTTGTCATCCAGTTCTGTATCTCTCTGAAATATGCCCCCAAGTTATGCTTTCATTTACAGTCCTTTAAARAAACAGCTTCCCAGCTGACAATACCAGAGGCTCAGTTAACTAATAAATACTTCAGGAATTTACTTGGGAGATTGATGATCCCTTCACTAAAGTGGAAGATAGAATAYAGATGGAGCGCATTCCTCTTTACGATAAAACATGTTTCCCCTAGAGATTTCGACACAGTATACAAAAATCTTACCCTTCAGTTATTAAGTTATTTATAAGGAATATATTGTGACTTAAAGAAGTTCCTGAGACTTGTTCAGAAAACTRCTTTTCTCTTCTTTGCAGGAAGTCAGAAGAAGCCTGACAGCAATCTAATCAAAACATGCAAATGAGGTCAACTTTCTTGAAGAGTTGTAGGATTTCTCCAGAGAAATTTACAGAATGTCCTGGCACAGAGGTATTTTCTTAAGTCACTGACTTTGTCTTCGGTGGTTCTATGCCATTCTATAAGGCCTCCTTGTCAGTTTGTACTCTCTGCTGGGTACAGATGCCCCAGCTGGGGAGACATTTCATTTTTAATTTAATGCTCAACACCTCAAAGGATGGTGAGCTTCAGGAAGCAATGGAATGACAGAATCTTACATGTAGCCTTCCAAAGTAGTAGTAGTAGTARTAGTAATAATAGTAATAATGTAGTAAACACTCTAATTTAAATTATTTTACTTCACTTAACATCAAGTTCAAAGCCAAAGAAATTGTTTTCTCCCCCTTCTGATTACACTCTACTGCAGTTCATACAGAAACTGATTTCACATGCTGACCAAGATGAGAAGAAAATAGTCTCCCTGCTTTCTTGACTCTGTTCCTTCYCTTCGCTGTCTGAACCCTCCCTTGCCAGAGCATTTGGAGACYGATGAGCTGAAGGAGCTGTTAAGATCCAAGTGTGTGCAATGAGCATTAAGCTGTTTTTACAGAAGCCACAGATTACCTTGGCTGAGAATTAGAGCGAGCATTGGGAAACCTTCCCTAAGCAAAGGAGGGGGTTTCTGTTAATAAAAGCAAATAGAAGCAGCACCCTRCCATGCAATGGTTTATACCAGTGATACGTTACCACAAAAGATGAAAAATATCTCTGGTTTTCCAATAAAAGCACACACWTCCCTGGATTATACTGATGAGTTTACATGGAATATCAAGCCACCTTATTTTGGTTTCCCACAGGCTGACAAAATGGATTAACATATTCGTTTTCCTGCAGCTGCATTTATAGCAAACTACCTGATCAAGTTCTAATTTTCTCAGATTATACACAGCTTCCTGCTCATCATGTCTCTGCTGARTGAGCAGTGAGGATCTCTGGCACCCAGCAACTTGTACAAAACCCAAGCACCTCCCTGCTGGCAGACCACACTGCAGTGAACAGAGGTTGGCCCCTCTGGTTATKGAGCATAAGCAATGCCAGCAGTGGCTGAACCATCAGTGCACACGGGACAGGATTTTTAGAACATATACAACAAATATTGCAATTTCTGTGAAACAGGGACTGAGCAAATACACAAATATTCCCATGTTGTAAATATGTTCTAATGAGGACACTATTACAATTCTGTTTATTATTGTATCAGCTACTATCATAGCTGGATTATTAAAACACATCAGAAAGGAAATGTAACGGCAWCAACCCCATTTGCTTATTCTGTAGGAAAATATTRTTACTGATGCWTTTTTGAGACTTCTGTTCAMTAAAYATAATTAAGCGAGTAGTTTTTCTTTAGAACTGCCTAAATACTGTATTTAACCCTTTATTTTTAAACTTTTAATACTTTCTATTGCTTACTCTAAAAGTTGTCCCTATAATTTCTCACAAAAAGTATAAACTTCTCTCTGCCCCTCAATTCACATGCAAATCTGAAGAGGCAGAATTTATCTCCATAAGCAAATCTGTAATGATCCTGATGTCTATACACTTAGAAAGCAGATGCTTAACTTTCCAAATTGTACAACTCAAAGAGTGCCTGACAAGTGGAAATAACAGCAGAATACTGATCATGACAGCAGGACTACCTGGAGATTTGTTTAATTCCCCCCATCTCCCACTCCCAAGCTCTCCAAAGGAAAATCAGGAAAGGAATTCTCTCTACACTTGTTCTAGGAGACAAAGCAGTGCAAACTCCCAGCTACAGTGGTGCAAATTACAACCCAGATCAGGGAGRGTTTGTTAACCCTTAACAGTTCTGACCTGGACACCATCAGCACACAGGTTTTGTAAATCCTGAACCATCAGCACACGGGTTTTGTAAATCCTGGATTTTGTAGATCCATGTTCCAAAACAGCAGGTTGGTTGGTTGCATTACATTGAAAGGAAAAAAGAAAAGGTTTTTATTTCTGACAACTCTGGACACTAAATCTCATTTCAYATAAACGCTAAAGGAAGAATTAACATGAAGTAGAATTTTTCTCTTTGCTTTACTCCTGCCCCCATTGAGAAGGATGTAMTTTATTGAAAACTGGCTGATACTTTCCTGGCACAGAGATGACAACTTTTTTAAAAACAGTAYCATCTTTTCTTCAGTTATACCACAAATGCAAGCCTTACTCTAGACTTGAATGTTAAGTCATTTAACCCTTACAATGCTTTTGAGMCACAGATCAAACAGCATCCCTAAAACCCCACATTTCTCTCAGGTTTTACTGTGTGATCATCCTTGCTTTATGGAGGAGAAGCAATGAGTAGGCTCCCCAATAGCAGACCAGTGGCTTAGCCAGGACCAACACCCAGGAATCTGCAAGTACAGGCTCCCTTCTCTCACCAGCACTCCACTCTCAGACAATGGGCCACAGTCTCTGGCCTCATAAACCCAGAATAAGTTAAAGCATCTCCACGGAGTCAGATCTACATCATATAAGTACAATCAGACACAAAATATTTAATTAGATTTTGAACGTGGATTTTTCAGCCCATAGTGATTTAATACAACTGAGTCASTCATCCATTACAAAAAGATTGATACTGACTTCTTATTAAGAGTACAGATTAGAGGTAGYTGAGATGAAAGCTGGAGGCAAGAGGAAAGGTTTGTTTGATTCCTATACAATTCTGATTTTTTCACTGGAGTCAGACCAGCATGAATGCAAACAGCACCAAGCCCAGGCTGGAAACCCCAAATCCTAGGAGTTCATTTCTGCAAGATCTGGGCTACCTGGACTCAACTACTACAGACAGCATTTATGCCAAAAGTTACAAACAGCCCYGCTGAATTCTAGGAACTAGTCACACGCTCAGTTTTAAGAGCTGAAAAAGGAATGACACTGCTTCATTAACCCTAAAAGCCATCTCACAATCCTCAATTTATATTATAAAAACATAAATGAGTTGTAAGAYCTAAGAAAGCTGTACAGAAGCTACAACTGCAGCAGCCTTTCTGTATCTCCAGATGCCAGCTAATCAATCTCAGCCAGCTAAAGGAAACAGCCACAAAAGCAAAGCACATTTGATCCTCAATATATTGACTTAGGGATTTCAGCTGTGGTAGCATGCCAATTGTTCCACTAGAAGAGTAACTGTTCTAGGTGTTAAACTGCATTAAGAATATAGAATATTTCTAGGGAGCCTAGTTAAATAAAGAGTTACAAAATAACTACATAGAGATCAAATTCAGTTTTACATCTCAGACTTTTTAGACAATGAATCTTTCATTTTGTGGAAGAGCTTTCAATTTACATTAACACCTTGAAGGTGTTGAGAAGGAAGCCCAGGCTTTCAAATGCACAGAGATGAATCCTGCATTTACAGTTTAATTAGTAAGTTACTTRTGGATTTAGAGTCGAAATGCTTAAGAGCAAAGGGGACAGAAGGAAAGTGCAAGCAGCTTCCCTCCTTCTCAGTGTGGGCTGGATCCTATACAGAAACACTGAGCCTGGAAGCACACTGCCTAGGGCCAGATCTCACTCAGTATTGCTGGAGAATTTGAGACTTCCCAAAAGCTTAATGAACAGGTCAAAGAAATCCTTGTTCACTTGCACAATCTACTGACCCCAGTGAAACCAGTCACAAATGTTCAAGAGATCTGGAATAAGCAMCAGGACTTCTCCACAGATTTCGAGAAGCTGTCCAAGGCACAGGCATGAAGCCAACCGTGGGGACGGAAACTGAGCAGATTTCATTCTTGCTGGATGGCAGCGCTGCCACTGCAACATGTTCTCCTTGTCAGCAGCCCACAGTTCTGGCAGGGGTAAGCATGACAGACTCCCTCTTCAGAGTGGGCTACTGTACAGCATCCAGGCGAGACTGCAGCAGCTTCTTTACTGCACTCAATCAAAAGCAGGTTGTCTTTCCTGCCTTTCTGACACTTGCTTAAATGTGTGACACTGTTCCAGTTTAAAATTGTTTTATCTGATTACTGTTTGCATCCACAGTGCCAGGCAGCAAACAAACAAAAGAAAACATGCAGTCCATCATCCAAGCAGAAACTGTAGAATGCAAGATTGCCTACTTCAGAAAATTGTCCAATCTGAGTAGTAAGTGTAACYAAAACCCAGTGTTTAAAGGGGGAAGGAGAGGTGCTATTCTTAAATTGATTTTTATCTTGTTACATTTTCTAAGCCCAAAGAAAAATACCTTTATGGAATCATCCAACTCAAACTCCTCCCCGCCCCCCAAAAAACCTAAACCCACCTGACCAGAACTTTCAACAGTGACAAAAATACAAAGAAAAACAAAGTAGGATTAATATCCAAAAATAATAGGGAGGCAAGAAGCTTACCAAATGTCAACTGATTCATTACTGATATTAGCCTCTGCAGATAACAAAGGGGAAAAAATAGCTAATTTGTGTGTCTCCATGGCACTGCAAAGCCCATTCAAGCTTCAACAGAGTTCAGACATTTCCCTGTACAGGTATTTGAGTTTGGTTCCTAGGCTGTATTACACTACTGAAGGACCTATCAACCTACTGCTGGTGATTTTATGTTTGAAAAGCAGTCTGGGATCACAAGCCAAAACTATGGAGAGAAAGAAACAAAACTTCTCCACTCACATATATCTGATATGCATAATGAAAAACAGCCAGCAGCTTTTACGGCTTGGCTTCTGCCTTAAAGAAACTTTAAGAGCTGTTGGCACTTTAAGGAACACCAGGAAACAGGTGAAAAGCATTTTTGTTTCTTCCCTGGCAGGGAGACATAGAGAAAAAATTCCTCAATTCTGATACTACCTTTAGATAGTCACTGCCAAGAAATGAAGAAGGTTGGCACTGTTACTTGGAGTGGGAAAACCAGATATGGTTCAGGACTGCTCATGAAATTTTTATGCTACCTTTGCATACACTGAGTTTCATATTCTTACCTCATTACATAAAAGCATCTGAAAACATAAATCTAAAGTTTCAAACCCTTAAACATATTAGAAATCCCAATATTTTAAACACATGGGTATTTCAGTTTTAGTTTTTCATGTTGCCCTTAAAAGTTTTTGAACATYGTACAAGACAGTCATCAAAAACTCTCCATGAAATCAAAGGCAAATAAAAATGGATACTTGAGACTACACTCCAAGTGACTTTTGAGCATCTGAGTTTTACCTGAACTCGGATCCTTTGCTTGTCATCCTCACAATCAAAACTACTTCTAGCCAGACTGGCATGAGCACTGAATTTCTGGGTTAGCTCCTTTACTTCATCTTAGTCACCAGAGCCCAGTCACAGCCTTTGTAAGAGTGCCATCTTTGAAAGGAAACGTTAACTTTCAGTTTTCACTGTGACAAGCAGAGTGAAAAACATGTTCCGGTAAAATGAGAATTGACATAGAGGCTTCATTCAGCTCTACAGGCAAATTGAAAATAGACATAAACTCTTTCAAAACTTCARTGAGATGGTACACTCTTATTTCAGGTATATGCCTGCTTCCCAGTTTGTTTCCTACCATGAAGAAACAGGGGAAAATCATAAGACAAATTAGTTCCAGTGTAATTGTGCAATTATTTGCTGATCAGAACATTTGAGAATTGCTGCACGTTTTGCTTTTTACACAGCAGAAGAAAAAATCAGAAGTGCACAACTGAGTTCCTTTTAACTGCTTTTGACTGAAAACAGATGACCACCAAGCTGCCAAAATTCTGTTATCCCCAATTTGACTCTCAAAGTGGAATTAAATAACATTAATGGCATGCAAATTTCAGTTCATTAACATTTCTTCTAGTGTTGTGAGTGTACTGTGATTTGCTGGGATACTCTTCTGTTCAAAAGGAGGGTAAATGTCACGGCTTCTTTAAYGCTTTTATCTTCATCAACAAAAGCAAAGAGCCAAGTACCACACAGTCTCAAACAGAATGGGACACTTTCACTGTCACTTGAACGATCATTATTACAAGAAGTCTGTGTTAAACTGCTGTTAATGTGAAAAAGATTAAATCCAAACCAAAAAGCTTTAACAGCCAAACCCCCTGCCCAGAAAATTAGTTTTCCCKTATGCGCATAAATCAGCTGCCATTCAATGCACATTTTATTCACTCCGAACCAGGCTATCATTTATAGAGTATCGATCAGATAGGTTTTTTTTTAATATATGACTCAATGGGTAAAATATAGAACATCAATGCAATCATCAYAGAGATATCACCATCCACTAAGTACTAATCAGCATCTGAATGCAAGCACCTTTTCCTGATACTTTCCTCAAGTTGGGACAAAATTACGGTTTTTTCCAATATGCCCTGAATATTTAATACTATTTTCTATAACAAAGGAGCTGCCTTTTCTGTGTGTCTCTAGTGCTTACCACACAACAAGCTTGGTCTTGATAGACAAAAAAAGCAGAATGCACTAGATGGAAGCAAAATTCCCACTCAGAAACAAACAGCTTTTGTGAAACATTCTACGTTCTGAGGAAACTTTAAAGGCTTGGTAAGCAATTCAGCTACTGCTGACTTCATTACCTGAGGAAGAATGCAGGTAATGTAAGAAACGGGGAAAAAAGCAGCAAAACAAAGGTAGTGTTTGTAAACTGGAGGGATTTAAACCTTGCTCTTCTATTGACTTCATATATGGGAGGRGGCAAACTGCTCAATGAGACTGTTTTATTTGCTTCAAGTGTTAAATCATTCCCTCASAAACCTGGTGGTGATGTGGCAGGGATTACCAGGAGCCCAGAGAGCTCCTTCCAACTGTTACCCCAATGACTGCAGCACTGGGATCACAGGGATTACCTGGATGCAGGAAAACCAGCAGCAGTCCTGTTTCCTACACAAGCCTGGGGAATTCTCTGAGCTTTGCATGTTGCCACCATTTAATCTCCATGAYATTCTAAGCAGGCAGTGACTGGACTATCAACACCATCTCCCCGATGTAAAGAGCACTTAAAGGAGGGCTTTGGGTTCACACTTCCCTGTGCTCATGCCAGAATGCTCACACGGTATTTTCCACTGTACTTTTCAGATTACTAGGAGAGRCATTCCTTGGAAAAAAACCCAAACAAAGCCATATTTCAAACTGAGTTTAAAATGTTTGTTGCATAATCTAATTGTAAGGAATATTAACTTATAGTTTTTCTACTATTTTTTTWWKRWTTTTTTTTTCCTTTGAAGAAATTTCTAAGTGTGACAACAGATTTAGCAGGTACTGTATTTGAATACAGAAAAAATATGCAAAGCTCCTATATTTGCTGTTTGGAATGAGACCCTAAAACCACAAACCAAATGTCATAATGAAACCAGTAACAACATAGTCAGATAAACAGTTTTTTGAGAAAGCTTAGCTGTTGTTACCAAATTTCTAGCACAATGATACTGGCATCAAAGTAATGGGGAGAAATGAAGGGTTCCTTGCCCTGCACCCCAAAAGCGTCCTCCAACACAAATAAAGTAATACTTAAAGAGTTTAACGCTGTTCTGCAGGGCTGCACTGCAGAAGGAAACCTGCAAGGCAGGTTCCTTGCCCTGCACCCCAAAAGCGTCCTCCAACACAAATAAAGTAATACTTAAAGAGTTTAACGCTGTTCTGCAGGGCTGCACAACTGACTGCAGGACTCTGCAATGCTGGTATGACTAACGAGCTGCATCTGCACCAGCATAATGTGATAAAAAAAGCAAGCAACCTGAAAAATGGATTTTAAACTTCACCACACATACATTTTATTTGTCTGACATGCTAAAATAAGGTTGCTTAAACTTGGTTTCTGCTGCAGTTGAAATAGCCATGSAGCTCTAGATTGACAACTTCACAGTATGACTGTCACCGAGGAAGGATACATTAGTACACTGCACACACTGTGAAGGTAAAATTTTATGGAACTGTTTGTGGCTGAAAAGCTGACCAGATAGGGTGGGATCTTTTGTTTCTTTTGGTCTTTGCCTATAATTACTAAGTATTGCTTAGGAACCGGGCAGGCTCAGCAAACAGAAGACCCTTTTCACTATAATCATGTAAGGGCAGTGAGAATCAGCTGAAATAAAACAGTAGAAATTTGGGTTTAATAGTTAAGTAACAATTTGTCCATGTCAGAAGTTTCATTTTAGATCAGTTTTTGCCTTCAGTCTGTAGTGGCTTTAAATGTCCTAATTCTCGGGTTCAAGCAAAAAAACACATTTTGGAAGCAAGGACTTTATTGTGATCTACTCATGTCCTGTTGAAAATATAACCAGGATTGTGCCTGTGCCATCTCCTGACTGCAAAGCACTTCAGAAAATYCAGATGGGGTCTCTTCTTTGTCAGTATCTGCCCAAGTTCCTATCTTTCACAAATCAGTTTGCAATGATAACAAAACAGATAAAGAGGAGAAAATATTAATCAATTATGACAGTTCTGAAGCATTCATCCCTTCCAATAATTTTTTCCCACAACTAAAACCAAAAATTCCCATACATTTTAYTATTATAGGGCTCTATGATAAAAGCTGTCACCCACACCCACCCTGAGTTGGGCAGTGGCAAAGCAATATTGGAAGGGTCATTACACCCTGTGGAAAGCACAGGACAAGAACATAGTCAGGGGTTATCCTGACAGCAGGAACAGACAAACAGCTCTAAACTGAAGGAGCCTGGCAAGAGAGCTGAGGAAATCAGAGCTATCCCATGGTGTAGATTAGTTTAGAAATGAGGGAAGAGATTTGTGTTTTGATTTGACCAAAGTGCTCTGCATATATGATGTAAAATTCTCATAAGCTGTTCCACCGAGAGTTACACCATGAGTAAGGGGAAATGCTCTGCTACTTTCATGTTATTCAATTTAGTTGAAAGAGCTGAAGAATGACTAATACTGCAAGATTTCTACTACACCTATTCCCGAATGAGTCCAGCCTTACTTCAGTAGCTTTTGCCCATAAAGCACTGCTGGTTAGAGGTGTGATTTTTTTCACCTTTTTGTTTATCCACAGTATTATACCAGCAAAAACTGTAGCACAGAGGCAGTCATACCACTGTGTTTTTCCTTCTGTACCTTACTGTATTCAGGGAACTGACAGAAGCTGCATCATCAGGGACCTCTTACTCATTTGTTTCACTACAAATATTTATCCATAAACCTGAAACTAATCACAAGAACAAAAATGGTATTTCCCCCCTCCCCCTCCTGCTTGGGACAGAGGGAGGGCAGAGCAGGGAGCTGCAGCAAAGTAACAAGGGTTGATGAGCACCGGATAATCTGTGGGTTTAAAAATTCTAAGTACAACGAAATTCAAAAAACAGTTAAGAAGACTAAAAACCTCAAAAGGGCAAAAGCAAATGATAATCTCAATAGATAACATATCTAACAAGAAAATCATTTGAGCTTTCATCTGAGACACGTGTAAGATCTGCACGACAATGAGGCACTTTCGTTAAAGTAACTGCTGATGACTAAACCAAGTGTTTATTCCATACACCTGCAACAAGAACAGATATAATTCACTAACCATCTTGGCAACAAGCTCACTTATAATATCAATGTTTGCTGACATTATCACATTCCTGACATAGTGACTGAAAGGGGGAGTGAAAGTGATCCCCAAAATTACTCTCACCATTTAAAAAATTCAAACCCCAAGCAACAAACATTGCAAAGAAATGTAACTCCAAAACAAAATCACCCAGAACCAACATATTTGTCCTACTTTAGACYAAAAGGTCATTACACCACAATCCTGGCCAGTTTTAGCTCTAAAGGTTAGGTGCTCTCAGCCACACTTAGAACACACTGCAGGTCTGGCAGCAAAAGCAGTCTCAGCACATTGAACACAAACCCAATAATCTTTAGTATGGCACAACTTCAGCCTTTTAATTTGGGTTTCTTTAGCTTCCATTAAAAAAGTCACAAATTTTGAGCTGATTTAGAGAATTGAGCAAATCTTTAGGTATTGCACTAACAAAAACATGGAAGCCTTGGGATATATTAAAATTTTGGAATCAATCTAAGTCCCAAATAAATAAATAAACCCATGGAAAAATTAAGCTCAGATGCAATTTCCACACTGCCCAGAGGACCAGAAACCAGTGGTTTTCGTTGAATACAGCTATCAGCCTCCGAAAGCAGACAGATTTTTAACTGTCACACACCCCCACATTTTAGCTTTGCATGCATGACATCCATATGCAATTGATGTAAGTAATCTCAGTAGCAATCTTGACCTCACACACAGAAACACCCACATACTTCTCACACCCACAAACACTTTCTCCCAAAAGCAATTCATGGAACAACAATATTAAATACATGTTTAATCRTTAATCCATAGCCCAAAATTAGGGATGTGGGGAGCACATATTTTTGAAGTGAAACATCAGACTAACCAGAAGTGCAGACCAATAAACTCTTTTGACTGAACAAACTAAAAGTATGTTATAATTTTGGAGCGAATGTAGTCCTGAAGATACAAGGGATTTGCACAGCACTGATGTGTTGGTTTTCCCATTGCATGTGGCAGCACTTGATTCAAYAGCCTGTTCCTGGACACTGGTGTTTTACACGGCAATTTGAAATGGCAGAACTTTAGGCAAGTTGGCAGTTCCTTTCAGCCTTTATATGTGCTTTTATCCCCTGAGCAAGGGGCATGCCCAAGGACACGGGGAACCAGGGCTGAATCAAGGGTTGAATCAGGGCAGACTGAAGGGTACAACAGATCCCTCCTCCTCCTCCTCCTCCTCCTCCTCCTCCTGCACAGGCTGGCAAAGCACAGCTCACAGTGCTCCCAACTGCAGCCCTCCAGGGGCCACATTTTACTGGAAGAGAACTGCTGCAAGGAGGCTCCATGCCCTGAATTAGGATACCCACAGGGGATGTGTGCACGGCTCATTCTTACCCAGTGCTTGGCCGGGATTGCACCTGTGCTGCAACAACATTCTTTGGAGATTCCTATGCATTCCATACTTGCAGTAAAAACACAATAAAATAAGAACAATTGCACTCTACATTGCTCAGTTTGGACTGGAGATACGAATTCTGGTCTCCTGTCTGAGAAATGAAACCAATTTTTTCAACCCAAACCAGAATTCACACCACACGTTTTACTGATGGGCTCTCAAAAAACTGACATTTCTGCTACGGATTTACTTCCAGCCCCCTTTTCCCCCTATGGTGAATGGGGACTGAGTGCTTTCTATGGATCCCGTTTACTCTGTAGTATAATAAAAAATGAAAGGAACTCTAAGGTCTTGARAAGGCAATTCTCAGAGAAATCCTCCATTTCTTTCAAAGGAATCCACCTCCTCCTCCTCTACTCCAATTCCCACTATATCATGAATAAAAAACCTGCAGAATACTTTAAATAAAGAACTACTCAGGATGGGAATATTTAACCCTTCCAAGGCAGAAAAAACACCAATACTTCTAAACATCTTCTCACAAGCTTATGTTCAGACTCAATCTGCATAGAATATTCAGTGCAATGGCCTTTCTGAGCCAGATCACAGATTTAAGCTTTATGGATATCTGGAACTCATYTGTGGAGCCAAGAGAATATAATGAGAATGTCTGCTGAAATCTGTGAGACACCTGTTTTCCACATTCCTCTCTATTCCCTGGAGCAAGTTGTATCAAAAGAAAACAACAATGCTTTATGAACTCCTCTTTCTCCTTTCATGTTTTCTAAGAAGATAAACAGCAGTTCCCTAAAGCCAATGGATACTGCACAAGTACAGTAACTGTATTTAAGACATTTATATATATATATTTGTATCACAAAACAGCTACAAGTGGAAATTCAGAACACTTACTTACCTGCAGTCTATTACCAGAAATTTTCACCATGCTACAGGAAAATAAACCCAAACAAGTAATTTTATATGTTCACCCCTTTATCCTACCCAATATAAAATATGAATTAAAACCCTGGGCTTTTACAATTTTTTCAGCTATTCAAAATACTCAACTCCAATAGTCTGAGCATTTAAATATATGCATAGCAATACATTTTAGATGAATCTCTGCCATCTATGAATATCTTACCGAGATAAGTATATAAAGTAAAATGTGCCAATTCTCAAAGGTCACTCAGCATTATTTTAACAAGTCTTCCACTGACTTTCCATTAASTTACTGTGCTGGTAAACAGGAACAGGTTGCCAAGTGCATTATGTGCACAGGCAGTATGTTCTTCTCATTTAACAAGATACGTGATAGAAAGAGTCGCTGGGAAAAACATCAACTATCATGCAAAAAGCATTTTCATACTCAAGGTGACTGTATCAWTGTACTTATATCAAGCAATTTACTAGGATATTTATGATGTAATAAAGGGACAAGTGTGTGTGTTCATTACCTAATTTGGTTTAATTTTGTAAACAATCAGAGCCATTTACAAAAAATAAGAAAAAGTCACTGTGATTCCTCATATCTTTAGAGTGTCTGAACCATGCTCYGGAGAGCAGCCCACTTGAACTAATGCACTCTAAGTCAGGCTGCCTTGTTTCC
Source organism: Malurus melanocephalus (assembly GCF_030028575.1). Classification (NCBI taxonomy): domain Eukaryota; kingdom Metazoa; phylum Chordata; class Aves; order Passeriformes; family Maluridae; genus Malurus; species Malurus melanocephalus. The sequence goes on along the minus strand of NW_026623578.1, from coordinate 314,786 downwards.
CAGCTTGCAGARATGGATAGTGCTTCTCACTGGAGTTGAATGCCTTGTGCTCAGGGTACAGCTACAAGGACAGTCACTGGACCTTGGTGGYATTTCCTCTGCATTCCCTATTTCCAGTACACTAACAACCAAATCCACTGTGGAGCAGGTCCTTCGTTAAAACCGTGTCGAGCTTTTTCCTGGCYGAAAGAAAAGGGTGCCACAACTGAGATCAATCTGTATTACAGCTCAGTTGGCATTCTCTGCTCTTCTGAAGACTGGCTGCAGCACAACTTGAAACCATTACAAAGAGCCTTCAACCACATGTCCCAACACACTTCCACTCACACTCTCAACAGGAGCAGTTTTCATGAAAGAATTTCCAAAGCTTCCAAAATAATCTATTCTATCCAACAATAACCTGCATTCCCTCACAGTTTATCCATCTCATACACTTGCCTTGTAAACTCAGCATGCCTCTTATTCCTTAATGAGAGTCTTCCAAAACATTTTCATCACACACAAAATAACACTGCCTGAAACAAGTGGTGATAACATCACATTCAGATTGTTTATAGCATTACAAGAAATGCACAGCATGCTTTGGCTTTCATTCCCAAGTCTTTAACTGCAGGATCCTCAACTGGCTTTCATTTCCTGTCCYGCCTTTCACCCATCGAGGGGAATGAAGATCTCTCCACCAATAAACTTGCTGATGGAATTTAATAAATTTGTACTTTGAGTGGGAACTGAGGGCCATCCCTGCACATCAGCTTACCTGTGCTAAGTGCCTCTGAGCATGCTTCACAACCTCTTACAAATTTGTTTAAGAGATTTTGAATACAAAAAACAAAAGCAAATCTTTGTTTTTCTTCCTATTGAGGCATATACCTATAAAGAATTAGCTCAAGGCCACATAACTTCTGATCAGATTATACCTGTAGCTGATTTCTCAACTAAGAATGCTGAGAGAACGGTTTGCTCATACTGCAACCTTAATCTACCACAGGTGTGAACAAAAGACCAGCATTCCTCCTAAATCCTGCACACATGGCAGCAATGTTAAAGTGAAATCATGTCTATTCAGCAAAATGGGTGCCAGGGAAAGCTCTGGACCTTTGCTACAACAGTGTGTCAGCATCCGTAGCACATGTTGGTCAACAGTGTGCTAAGCACGTTCAAAGGCAAGCAAAGAGGCCTGGCTTTCAGTTCTGACAAGCATTGCTTTCAGCCTCAGTACTGAGTGTAGGAGTGTGTCTACTTTGTCCTAATGCTGTTTGCTTCTACTAGAAACAGTGGCACAATTTCAGCATGAAATACTCAGCATTTTGGCCAAAGAGAAAACCAACACTGCCCTCTGAGCACAGCTTGGCACATAGCAAACAAGGAACCCGAGGAACCCAAGTAACCACTTGTTAACCTGTTTCCAGCCCAAGTAACCACTCATGCAGCACATTGGGCTGGAAACAGGATGACACTGACAGTAAACCTGACTTACACTTGAGATGGATGTGACTTATGAATGGTGAAGCAATTTCAAAAGGAATTGTTCTTATGCATATGAGGACAGGTTTGAAACAACATACTCTAACACAGAACTGAGTCCTGGCAGTAACTAACCTCTGTGTTATCTTCTTCATTTCTTTCTATCAACAAAAAACAACAAAACATTTATTTTGGTTTCCATACTTGTTACAGTTCTGTAATCATTGTGATGACTTCCTTCAGCACCATTATGTTACCTTCAAAATTGTCCAAGATGTGCTAAAATGGGAACTCCCATGTTTGCCTATGTAAGTTCTATTGTGTGAAGAAATGATGTTACACACAAACTACTGAGTGAGAAATTCAAAGGACCTTGACACAAGGAACCTGCAAAGAGTCATCTTGTGCACYGATTTGCTTTCACAGCCATTCTTTGTAACCATTTGCAAAGAAGTAAATAAAACTTGCACTAAATAAACACCTGGCTCTGGCAGTACAAATACTTAAAGTACCTTTAATCCAAAGACGTTACAAATCACMCTTATTTCCTGGACTTCTCTGGCACCTCCACAGGTGTATAAACACGTTGCTGTCTCCTCACAGCACTGAGCCAAACTCATAAGAAACAGAACACAAGAGTCCTCAACAGCTTCAAGCATATTCTGTTTCAGAGCTCCCAACTCAGTGAATTTTGATTTAATGACTCAACTTGTTAGAGACAAGAGAAAGCTGAAGCCAACACAGAACTATGTCAGTGTTAGTTTCTACCTTAAACCGGAATTGAAGTCCATCATCATAAGACCCTCTTACATTATTCACCTTTATAAACAGGTGAGTACCTTGCAGTACCACACACAGATAAACACCCAACTGTTGTTTAATGGCATATCACATTTCCTTAATAACAGCAACATAACACATTGTCAAGGCTAAAATAATGAAAATGGCTATAAAGTAAAAAAAACAAAAAAAAAAAATAACAGCAACATAACACATTGTCAAGGCTAAAATAATGAAAATGGCTATAAAGTAAAAAAAACAAAAAACAACCACTGCACTTTCTGCTCCGAGTACAAAAAAAGTCCCAGAAAAAAGAACTGCAGATGAAAGATGGGAGTGGGGAAAAGAGAGAGAAAATATTTCTAGGTTCCTTAAAACAACTGAAAAAAGCTGTTTATATGTAAATGTGCTTCTAAAATGCTGTAACTGCTTTTGGTCCGTATGGCAGCTCAAACTGCTTAGTTTGGAGGCATTAACCATTCCAAGGCACATTCCCATTTTGCTGAACATACAATTCATTCCAATGCTCTCCTCAACATCACATCGCACCCATTCAGGCTCTCTCTCCTACTCTTGTTTTGGTTGTCTCTGCAAAGGAGAGCAAGCTGTAAAGGGTTCCCAGCAGCGTGTATTCAGTAGTTACAACTGCAACATCTGAAGTACAGCAGTTTCTTTTTGAGCTTAGCAGCGCACCAGGGACACCAGTTTGCTTCCACTTAACTTGGACATCTTATACTGGATATAGAATAAGTTACTCCATTGCATGAAGACCTTAAGCTACACAGTAAGAATTCTGAATTTTCGTCTCTGTGTTGATTTCTGTCTGTTTCTGATATTAAGAATYAGGCATTTGTGCAGCAGTAAGCCTGGCAAAGTAATGCATTCAGAGCTACAGTCACAGGTTCTGCTAATAACAGTAAACARTGGTGGAATATCCTCCACATGAACGGCTGTACCACTCTCACAGGAGCCATCAGTGTCTTTTCAAAAAACTTTTCAGGAAAGCCTTTAGCACCTGATTTATGCACAAAAATGMAACTATGTCCAAAATAGAAAGTTATAAATGACCGACAATCTGCCTCCTGGAGTCCATCAGGAAAAGCGTAATATATAGTAGGACAGAAAATGCTCACCCAGTTRCTGTCGAAATATTTATACAGCAGATCCTCACAGAATTGTCTTTTCACCTCTCCATGTGGGAATACAAATCCCTTAAATTTAATGATGCTCTTGGTACCAATTGTCAGGGGATACATATGCATAAATAGTGTATAAATAACAGTTATGTTCAAATTCCAGGAATTGCAGATAYACACTTTGCTTGCATTTCTTTTGAACCAATTTTAGGCAACATCACAGGAAACTCATACTAAATCTATGTTAATATCATGCTCAAGATCTAGAAAATTGGGATAAGGATGAATTTACCTCTTGATCATTAGGCTGGCTCTCAAAGTCACAGTAAGCTTTTGAACTGCTMTGGTCCTCTAAGAAACACTCAAAACAATGGGAAATTTGCATACAGTGATCATTCACTAAAGCATAACAGGCTGAAATCTGACTTCTRTTTCTGTTTTAACACAAGATTTTGTGGCTTTGGACAGCTTTGGCTCRACCCTGAACTTTTTTCTTTTTTTTTTAAATTATATGAAATATCTTTAAAATTATAACAAAGCATAGAAAATTACTGTCTGAGCTCCTGAAAGTGACTATTGAAGCAAAACATTTACTCCATTAGAAATTAATAATACAACTCATCTATAATCTATTATTAAGTGCTTGAAKAACAGTTTGTACTCAAGTGGACAGAAATTCTCCCTACAACCMATTTATTGCAGAAGAAAAATTTAAGAGTAGTGTCACATTTTGAAAAAAGGTTATTTTATTGGCTGTAATTTTTCATGGTACCTGTGGGGAATGGATGACAGCTCAACACTGCAATTGTCCTTCATGTTGATATCCTTTTTTTAGTTGAGACTGCCCTGGGAATACACTAGAAGTGATTTATTTGTCCCTGGACCTGTAAAAGGTTTCAGGAAGGTGGAAATGGATGCACGGCTWGTTGAGAAGAAATAAGAAATGAGCCCAGCACATTTACTTAGGCAGGAAACTAACAACCAGCAGGGAATATTTAATCACTTCCCATTWCAACTGAGCAAGACTTCTGCTGGCTGATCCCCTGCTTCCTGCTTGCAGTGGAAAAGCCAGGCAGCCCAGCATCAGCAGCCCGTGCTCCACAGTAATGAGAGATCCTCTGGCACCTACTTTACATCACCATCCTCGGGAGCCAAACCTGTAACCCTGTGCTGCTGGGACAATCTTCAAATGAAGCCACCTTCCCAAGCTACATTCTGCTGAAGGGGTAGAATCCAATGCTCTCTATCAATGGTTCCTGTTCTAACAAAATCAGACGGTTTTAAGATGGATACTGGTACTTTTTACCATCCATACAGCAAACTTATGTTCTGAAACTCTTGTTGGACCTGCTGACTCTTGAGTCAACCAGAACRACACCTGGCATTGCCTCAGTCACAGCAGGGAAGATGACAGAAATAAAAGAAAGGCTAAACTCATATTCAAGCTTTGTAACAGTTTTATATTCACCAGACATCCTCCTGAAAGCAGGTGTTTGCTTACAGAAAAAAAAGGAGATATGCCTTTAATTTAAGTAGGCCAAGTTTTATTACTATTTAATGAAATTCAGCCTTTTGGAATAGCACATTTCAAAAGCACCCAGACAGCACTCTGCAGTTTAGCTCAGGCTGGAGACTGGGGGCTGAGAAGGATTGAGGCAGCCTGTCTAGACACAACCACAGGCAGGATCAGAACTTTGCTCTACAAATTATAATGGCAGAAAACTCTCATTTGGTTTGATTCTCAGCAGGTAACTCACTAACAACAGTAATTATAATCAACTGTTAGTGACAAGACAAAGAAATAGAACAAGTTCCAGAGAACTTCCTGCTTTTGGGTTGTTCAATTTATTGCACCATACCCACACAAGGAAATTGTCTACTACACAAGCCTCATGCATAATCCTTCTCCCTCTCAAGCCCAATTATTACTACCCAGACTATTCAAGCAAAGCATCCCCAATGGCATTGCTGCTATTTAAATACCCTAAACATGAGTAACACAGACCCACTGCAGAAACACAGAGGTTTGGAAAAAATGTACTGAGATGAGCAGCGCTCATAGCATGCTTTAAATCAAGAGATAAATAAATTATTAAACCAGAAACAGCCTCTGTCTGAGAAGTCAAAATACACACACACAAATTCCAGCTACCAAGCTCCACCTCATAGTGCTGCAACGTGTAGCATCTCTCTAAGATATTTAAATGGAGTTAAAATGTAGTCTGAAGAATAAGCAACAGTTAGATTTTTTAATAGCTTCAGCTAAAACCTAGCGATACTGTATTCCTTGGACAAAAGGATCAGATATGTAAACAAAGCCTTCCTTAGCCAGGCAGAGAGCTTTCCATCTGGAGCACCACATAACATCACAGCCACCCCAGGACAGAGCCCCTGCCCCWCTCATGGCTCACATGTACCTGTCACAAACACAGATTCTGKACMTTTACACCAYGGCTGGTGTGGCATCCATTACGATGCATCATTTGCAGAAAGAGGACATCAGAATTTAATTTATCCATGCTGCAAATGATATTCCTGCACAACAATAATCAAGTTATACCCTGGGTGCAATACACTGTTGCTCATTTGTCCAAACTTGTTCCTTTGGATGATTACTCAAGAACACTTTTCAGACTCATTTTCAAAACATATTTCAAATGCTCAGCAAACAGAAACTTATTCCCTCTTTTATTTTTAACTTTTTCAAGGAACTGAATCAATTTTTTACTTCTGAAAATTAATTTGTATTTATGCAGAAAACATATGTCTTTCTGAGCTACAATGAAATGCCCTTTTCTCATAAAATTTATTGAAAATGAGCCTTGAGTCCTCAGAAATTATAAAGTCTAGTAAAACAGTAAGAGAACAACAAATTAATTATCAGGGTAATAGACTCGTTATCACTAGTTTAAGTACATAAATCACAGGATACTGATCGAACAAGCTTGAGTATTACTAGGTTTTGTTTGGGTTTCTGCGTGTTTTGCTTGCAATGTTCAAGATTACTGTCACAAAAAGGAAAGCATAGCTTTATGGCCAGGACATTGTACAAGAACACAGCATTTTCGTTAACTTCTCTTTTAATTCAGTAGCTTTACTAGGCAARCTGCATTGCTGCCAAATAATTTTACATTCTAAAAACAAAGTGCAGTCACAGAGATCCAAGAACAAACGCTCTGCATTTTAGTCTTTGAAAACAAAACATCAGTACTGTCCTCAGATATGTACTCTGAAATTTTATTTTCTTCCAGACCCTTGGACACCTTTAAAATTAGACCGAGGTAATTACATGATTAGACAAGGGAAATAAGCATGTAGTCACTCATTTTCATCTTCAAACTATGATAAAAAAATACAAGTCTAGACAGTTTCTGTCAAATTAACTCTGTAGCAGCAGTTGCTTCCTGCAATTSAAGTATATGTGGAAAAACAAATCCAGAATTATTTGGACACTGCCATGAACTGATATTTCAAGACAAAACAAATGGATAAAGAACCACAGGCAGCTCCAGACCTCTAATGCTCCATGGGTAKAATTTATATCAATTTATCTAAAAGAGTAACAATTCCTGTGTTGTTGTAGGTTTGAAGGACTTCTACACRAAACATCAGATACAATGCTTAGCTGTCAGGATACTGACTGTCCTCCTAATGATACTCCCAGGAGCTGTAACTTGGAGGACGGAGCCATTTGGGATGTCTTACAAATCACTGAGTATCTTGATAATTTTGGCTCAATTCTATTTTTAGAAGCATAAAGCTCTTGTAGGGTAAAAAAGTTTTTTTTTTCAAACTAAGGGCTGTGAGTTTTGATTCAATATTGTTCAAGGCCACTCAAGCAGATTTCTGAAAGTCTGCTGCTAAGCTTTTGAGCTCAGCTCTCAAGTGCAATGTGCTCTAAATACATGACCTGCATTGAACTGCTGCCCCAGCAAGCTGTAGCTATTATTCACTTCACAATACAAAGTCCACAGTACTTGAAATCTTGATCTACATGATATATTAAATACTTCCTGACCATTACTTTGTGTAAGAGAGCACAGCCATCCACACTAGGCACAACATCGTTTATCTACTACACTGCACAAAGGCATTTTTCAAGTTCTCCACTTCTTTTTCACCTAGATACAATTCTTAGGCAGAACACGGCAAAAAAAAAGTAAAATGCTGTGTGAGATACAAACCTACAATCTTTTCTATCCTTGGAAGACTTTCCCTTTAACTCCCATTACATCTTCTGTCCAATGTTTTCAGCCTTTCTGTGCCCTCTGTTATTAACAGTTTATGGACTGACTCAATGAATTAGAAATTAAATGCTGATAAAGGAATGATCTCTAAACAAATTTAACATTACAGYTTGTTTCCAATGCTTTTGCCTTGACTCCATGTAACCTTCCAYTTACAAAATGAATTCTCTTAGAGATCAAGGACATATTTTTGTCATTTCAAACCAAAGCTATGCATGGCATTAAGTAATCAGATGAATCACATTTCTCCTTTAATTGTTTTAATTCACAAGACAAACACATTTTACATCTGATGACAGGACATTTGAGGCCCTCTCAAAACATAGAGACAATCAAATATTTATTCTTAAATGAATGAAGAAGAGATGCTTTCTCAACATACTGGTATCCTACAGTGGCTCTGTCCAAAGAATATTCATGAGGTAACTGCACAAAAATCTCTTTGAATCAATGATGATACTAGAAATGCCATCAGAATGCTCAAGACTTGCATTATTTTTCCCCATCATGCTGTGAGCACCTGTGACTGGTGACAAACCATTTTTTTGCAGTGCAGAGACTATGAGTTCAAAGCAAGCTTTGCATCCCAGCTCGCTCAGGACACGGGTTCATGAACAACAGGCACAGGAAGGAGCACTCGGTAAGAGACTGATGAACACCTCAAACACGGAAAGCAGAGGCACTAAGGAAGGACAGGGAAAAAAATCCTTTGTGCATTCATGCAAAATTAACATTTTTAATCAAAAAACCACAGATCAAAAGACCTGTATTGCCTCCTGGTTTCTCTTTTAATGCAGTTCAGGATTAATCATCTGACAAGAGGCACTAGAGAAGCCCAGGCCAGGGAGAGCAGACAGCTGGAAACTCTGGGACCTGACTCTCATGGGCAGGAGAAGGGAATGAAAGGCTGAACATGGCTCCCTCAACTCGTRAGGATCACCTGACTCTCAGAAGGACAAACATGGAATGGAGACCAGCCTGCGGATTATTGTAAAAATAAAGCTCCCATTATAAACTAAAACGAGCACAGTCTGTGCTGTGCATCTTCACAGCCTGTGGACTGCAGCAAGATGGAACTGAAGGGTACAAATCCACCAGTCAGACTGAGATGCTGAGACCACTGAGATCACAGAACTTGGAGCAACACGGAGCACAAAGACATTGCATTGTTTCTCTTGAAGGTGTCTCTAAGCGGCAGAGCCAATGCTCAGGGCCAYCAGCTCCATGCATTTACAGCATTTCCTGCTGTGTTCAGACCACACAAGGAACTCATCTACTCCAGCTCTGATGCTGCAACCAGCTCCCTGGATTTCTACACACAGCTTTGCTTGCAGAGGCTGGAACTCTTGCCTGATAGTTTTCCCTCATCAATTCCCACCAWTTTTCCCTATTTAAAAATATGATGTCACATTTTACCAATGTAATTATAAATGTAAGCCTCCTCCTTCTTTAAGGTATTAGAGAGCCATGTGACTTTTGGGTCAAATTAAAACAAATTTAAACAAGATGAATTAGTATCACTGAAAGTTACCATGACTAAGTTGGAGTCTACCACATTATTCACACCTCAGTGTGGGCTATACCTGGTGGAAGTGGGGCCCTGCTTTATTTTTRAAATGACAAATTTCATCTAGCAGGGACAGAGTATGTATTTCCTCACATCTTCTCCATTTAGCAGTAGCTTTTTAAAAATGGTAGCTGTGGAAAGCACTGCTAACAGAGTCAGTCTCTTYATGAAGTGCAATATGCACACACAGCATTCCCTCTCCTCCACTAAACCTGCTGTGGGCACTTGAACAGACATTTCTGTGAGGGCAGCTTTCCTCACTTTAGACACAAATACCTCGGSAAAGAAAAAGAGAGACTACTTCTTCCTCTTCCCTTGACATCACTGACTTCCCCATAAGAATCAGAGAATCCTGCCTGAAGATTCTAAAATGCCAGTTTTTCTTCATGGTTGCTTTTTTACTCAAACGTTAGTATTTGCATATCTGTGTTCCAGCTCCACCACGCTAATTTCCATAATAGTTCAGGAACAGCTTTTTTCAGAACATTTCCAGAACTGCCAGAAGTGAGAAATACCTGGTATTTTACCAGAAGCTCATTCCCTCAAGAGAKTTCTAGACAACTTTATCAGAATAAGCTCCACAAGCTGTCTCTTGTAAGGATTTTCCTCTACCAAAAYGACTATTTTTCCAAAGGCAGAAAATCAGAGCAGAATAAAAATAATGGTAACAAAGGCAGAATAGTTCCTTACTTACCGCTTTGGCATTAGATAGCTGTGACAGGAAATTTTTATTGACAGAAATTATCCTTTATAATAAATAAAAAGTGATTTTTTCCCCAAATTTAACCCACATTCTTTGCCAAAAGGAAMACCTATTTACTCTCCAGACCTGAAATTTAAACGGGACTGTATTTGTTACAGTGTTCATCTGTGGGATCACTATACAGAAACAAATTGTGAATGGGATTTGGGATGTTTAATGGCAGTCACTTGAGTTGTCCCTGAACTGAGAGTTTTTTCCTTMAATTTCTGCAGACTTCAACTATAGAGAGATGTGCAGCTCTTCAGCATGTGTCTAGCATTAGAATAAAAACTACACTGCTCTCCAAGATACAAACATTCCATCATTATGTTTGATAGAAGCTAATGTGCTTTGTCACTGCAGTGGTTTGAACAGTCTGTGTAGTAAACACAAACTGTGTTAATTTACACCAAGTACATATATTAGAATTAAGGAAAACATTTAAAAGCTAATAGTTGAAATAAACTGAAGAGGTTCAGAGGCCAGACCTGCCTTTGAAATATAATTTTTGTATCATCCCAGTAGGCTCTATAATTTTTGGGCTTATTCAGATTACAATAGAAAAAAACCAACAATATTAACAGTGGTTAACAGTCAGTTGTTTTCTGAAGCAAAGCCAGCAGATGAATCAAGTACAGTGTCAACTACATAGAMAAGGCCTCTAGATCAGGGATGAGACAGTTTGGCAGGAGAACCATGGGACATCATGGGAATGTGATCCAAGATCTTCTTAGCTAACCAGCATGACACCTTTTTATTAGACAATATTGGTGATGCAGCCCTGTTATCTGCATTATTGTGCAAGATGAGCACATGTGCAGAGCCACAGATAAAAACTGGGAAAACTGACACGGCTGAGCTGTTCTCTGGATTCTCAGCACTCTTTCCATTTTAAAAGGTACATGTAGTTAGATATTTGAGTTCTTCACAAAAAAGGAACAAACAAAATATTTCCCTGTGCAAAATAGGAGAATATGGACTGAAATTTCCTAGTGGGCATTACTCTGACCACAAGGAAAAGCATTCATGCTTAGAAAGGGTGACAGAAAATTCATAGTCCACTGTCACGAAAGCAAGGTGCACTCCCACAAACTGCTGAGCAGGCCACATAACACACTAMATGAAATCCAGGGTCTACGTACCCTGTGGGCTACACAGTGGAGACGCAGGAAAATCCAAATCTTTCTGCTTTTTCACAGTAAACAATTCAAACTGGCTTTTCCTCCCCATTCCTGTATGTACATGAACTTCATTAGCAAACATGCATCGAAAAGGTGCTTGAGGACAAATCAGTAATTGCTCTTTTATAACAAAACAGAAGTTACTGAGAAAATCTTTTATAAAGAGTCTGTCAAAACAAGTCCCTTAAGGATTAGCAGAAGCTAAATCCTGTCAGAGATATTTTTCTCTCTGCAGCAGTAAAAGGGCCTTAGTATCAGAAGATCTTAAAAAATATCTTCCCTGCTCTCAGAACGGGTATCTGAATAGTGCTGCCTCCTTCAGAAGCACAGATTCTGTTTCTTCCCTTTTGTTTTAATACAAGCTCCACTTTTCACAGCAAACACAGCATTTAGCAACTACTAGAGCAACAACATTGATTCATTCCTCATTTCACTCGTGTATTATTGGCTAGGACAGTACCTTTAGGAACATTTGCCTAGCATCAATGAAAGGCAATTAACAACATTTGAGCTAGCTACTTATTTTCAAATAATAGCCCACATTATGTCTAGGGAATACACAGAATTAGATTATTTATTCTKTTTAATGCAGGAGGAGTACAGAGTCGTCTTTGCTAGTCATAGAAGTCAACATTTGCTCTTTCAATCAGTAAAGAATTTTTTTGTGGAAGATTGGTTTTAAATAGTCAGAATCTTGACATATGTCAAAGCCTTTCAAACTCACAGTTTGAGAAATTAATATTTAACATGCTGTCAATGAGGAGCCATCATGTTTATTGTCTTAAAGTAATTTGGACAAGTCTTTTATTTTGACTTGTCACTTGAGCTTACATCACTAAGAGAACGCAGCATCTGTCTCTCTCTGAGCTACTGGGAAGTAAATAACTGCCWTCAACAGGCACTGGGAACAACACAGGATTTATCCCCACACAGCRAGTGGAGCAGAATGGGTCAGCACCAGCACAGCCACACTCACCTCCTGGACTGGARCTATACRAGTGCTTTTCCCAAATGCTTTCCTRACTGGAGTTTACCAARCTCCYMTGGATTGTGTGCCCTGAGCATGAATCGATAGCGAGACACAAAATCACGCCCACGTTCAGCTTATGAACAGACCCCATTCTTTGCCAGTGTTTCTGGTTTTCAAGTACTGCCCAAACAGTTTCCAGCACTCAATTTTCTTTTCACCACAGCAATTCCTTTCAAGAAAAGAATACACCAAAAAGCYTTAGGTTGGTAAATTATGTACCATTGCAGCTTTTAATCAATACTTGGGTGTAACCTAAAAGCAAACAAGGGTTTTTACACCATATGTGGGTCATTAAGGAAAAAAAAAGAAGAGGTGGCTGTTCACTGAATTGAAGCCTTTTTCTTTCTCACAGAATTGGCAGTATTCCCATGTAGAAAGGGACATCTCATCTTGAAACCAGCTCCTGCACATGGAGAGGCGCCCCGCACGCAGCCCGCCAGCCTCCGAGCACAGCTGCACTGGCCTTGCAAAGCAGAGTGCCACATGCAGCATCCACACAAGCACTTGCATTGTCCATTTGCTTTTGTATCAATCTTCTGCTGCTTGTATAAATCATAAACTTGTAGACATTATCACACCCTGGTCCATCAAATCAAGCAAACACGAGTTTAATAGATTTATCTGGATTTATGATCCACAAGTTCAGCTTCTCCTGGTTCTTCCCCTAACACCTCATGGAATATTCTTTTATCATTAATATATCAGAAAGTTCAAAGGAGTCCAAACTGCAATGCAGAACCTTTCCAATGTAATGCTCAATAAAGAAATAAAAATAACTTACAAATATAACCAATTTAAGAACAGTAACTTATCACTATTTCTTTTTGTTATTAAAAGGAGCGTCTATGGCCTGATCATGAACAGGTCACCAGGTTCAGTACTGGCGATCACTTGGCTCACTTAGCAATTCTGGAACAGATGAATCATATAAAAGACATTCTCTAATCACATACAAATGCTTCTRGTGCAAGTTTTGATGGCATACAACACCAAAACCTTGCTAACAGGAAGAACCAAATTCAAAACATTAAACCTTGTGGCTTCTGGTTTCCAACATCTTAAACAAACATAAAACGTAAGTGTTTTTCCTTGAAAAAAACTTGCTTCTGAAGATCTTGGGAAGACAAGCTCAAGTGGCTCCTGACTGACAAGAGATTGTCAGCAGATCAAGTCTCCCAGTGGTCAGTGCCACTCTTCAGACGTGTGACAGAATCAGACACGTTGTACACATAAACCCGTCCCTCCTGTCTGACAGAGAGCACAAACATCCAGCTCAATGCAGCTACCAGGAGCACTAACACTTGCAATATTTTTATAGAATCTCTAAAATAGGAACAGACATCTCCTCAGGATCTTGGCTGCTCCACCAATCCATACGCTTGAACACCTACTGGAAAAATCAGAAAACTGAAGAATTTGTGCAAGGTACTGCCTTAATCCACATATATTAAAGAACTCTTTGCAGCACTGCCTAAGTGTTTATTCTACTACAAATCACAAAGAATTTGCATAAACTGTTCAACTGATACATATTTTATGATTTTTATGTTGTATTTTCCAATAATAAATCAAATAAAGTTTGTTAAAAAGTAAACAATATATACTATAATGTTTTTTGCAGCCTAAATTCTGCAGCTGTAATYCTTCAGCTTCCTGAGAATTTTCCAATAGATGCAACAAAATGAACCAGTGAATTCTAAACTGATGAGTTATAGGCACCCTTCTCCAGCCAAAGTAATCAACAGGAATGCACAAACTGTCATCTACAACGCTGCAGATTTGTTCTAATTGTAAAGCTGAACACCAAGCCTCAAAGGGACCCAATMAACAGCAATGCACATTCCCCACCTACTTCCATTCACACTGTACATGTTACTCCATACTAAGATATGCTTTTCTTCAGGCATCCCTAAGCAGAGTCAAATTAAAATGCTTACAATATTTACTGGTTAAAGATGTTGACAACATGAATTTTGTCTCCAAGTTCTAATTGTTCAGAGATTGCATCTTTAAAATCTCTGCCAATAAAAAGCTTTGCTGAGAAGCCGTATCTGTGGCCGAACATTGGATTGAGAAGTTAAGAGTTCACCTGAAGGACCTGATTACTTGAGATGACACTTCATAATATCATATACTTAAAAAGCTCACCTTGTACCCTTACCAAGGCCACATACAGCCCTAAYAGCCATTGCCTGGCTGGCTTATCTGAACAGCCGAAGATTCATTAGCATTTCTCAAAACAGTGACAATTCCTTGGTTATTCTACCTTAAAAACAAGAAATCAACTGAGAATTCTCCTTGTCTAAGTCCATAAGCTGATTGTATGTCAGCAGAATAAATCACAAACTTCAGATATTTTTCTGATTCATCACTAAGTTAACACACATCTCAGAACATTTGATAAATAATTTTCTGAAGCATTAATAATTACGGCTTCCCTAACACAGACTTCAAGAGAAAAACCCCACTGTCCTAGATTTTAAATGAAACATCTTGTGATAGGCAGTGAGTTAGAGCAGCACAGTCAGGCTTTGAATGTGAACCATCCTGTTTGCATCAGCGGGCAGCTCTTCAGCACCCAGCTACTTTCGTTATAGACTGCTCAGATGATGAGCACCTCTTTCCCTAAACTGCCTTGGATCAGGTACAGCAGCCACCTCAGGACACTCAGGTTCCTGTACCTCTCATCCTACGGGAACTGTGGAGCCTTGTGCCGCGCTCTGACTTCCAGGAGCACATCTCAGCGCTGCAGAAAGCTGAGCCCGCTCTGCCGCCTTCTTCCAGCTCAGGCAATGTGCTGCTGCAGCGTAGGCTGTGCCCTCCTTGAGAAGCATTCGAGTTACTGTCAGAGTGCAAGTGGAGCTCCTTCCCCAGCTCAGCTCGCTCAGGCTGCAAGCAGGGATCACTACAGACAAAATCGTTTGCATGAGAAGAACAGGCATAGAATAGAATGCAAAAAAGAATGCGGACAAATTCACAGTGAGGCCATAAGAAACATAAGAAACGAAGGATTTCAATTTAYTTCCAGAAATTGAAGGGATGAGTCTTATAGTAGTCCTCCTCTCTTTAATTAAGGAAAATCTCAATAAAATTCTTGAATAAATTCCAATTATTAGTGAGTTCTGAAAGCAACATGGTTCGTGCCAAGCAAGAACTCTAGAGTGCACTTACAAAGCAGCTCAAGTGGGAAAAGCCTGACTTCTTATCTGACAAAGCACCAAACCAAGGCATGCCAGCCTTCACACCACCGATGTCCTCAGCTAGAGCAATARCAAATAACTGCCATTTGCAGACACTGAACTCCTGCCCCTGCCTTAGAACAGTGRAATACCAAAATTACCCAGTCACAACCTGAAAAATTTAACTATTAGAAAGAAATTTAGAATATCTTTGCTGGTCTAAAAGACCAACAAGTGACAAAAATGAAAAGTATCAGTGCTATAGAAACAAGGTACGGCTTGGCAGATCCTGGTTCTCTTCCTGTGACAGTTATACGTGTTTGGATCCTTTTCAAGCTGCTGACATGACTTTTGTCAGATCGTAACCTTCAGACTCCAGATCACTTTGCAAACAATGGCAGTTGCTTGCTGCCTTGTAGTTCTCTAATTCAGTAAAATGATTCATGGGTTTGGCACTGTTTGGAGAACAAAATTGTCAAGGGACATAAATACTTCTATGGAACAAACCATCCCATTCCACAAGGGGCTGCACAGAGTCAGTCCTCTGATACACAAGTAACTGCAAGTGTTCTGTGTATCGTTTCTRTTTCTGCTCTCATTCACTGGGCTCCCTGTTCACATTTCATCTACCAATTTTKAATCTCAGTTTAGTAAATTTCAAACGGGCAAGGTAACTCTGTAATTATGGTGAAATTTAGGTGCAAAATAAGAAGGAGGGAAGTTAAATAAGGATAAAATTATTCGAGTTAATAGGACTGCTAATGCACTGAAGTTACGGAAAGAACTACTACACCACACTACRTATATCTGCAATGGGAAAGTGCTGCATCAGTGGAAAACAGATTTTATAGCCTTGGCTTACATTGGGCTTACTAAACCATGGATGCTTTGTACAGTTATTTACACAGTCCCATGATGTAAGAAGCTTTCTGTTAAATCTGACCAGGGAAAGTTGTGGATAGCAAAGTTAACTAGCACGCCCCCAGATAGCAGAACAATCTGTCTGTGGAAGGAAGCTCTGTGCTGCAGTCTGAAAGCTGACTGAAGGCTGCACGGGCTGCTCACAAACCTCTTCAGGTAACGATCGCAGCAAAGCTTGYCCTCTTCAACAAATAACTCATTTCTTTCAGAGGACTGTTTTTGATTGAAGGAGCACTAACCACAAAGCATTTAAACAAAAGTGACCAAGAGCACGTGTCCTACAAACATATTCAGTGAACAGAGACACGCCACACAGAGATCTTCCACTTGCAGCAGGTTTTGTGGTAAAAGGGTTCTTGTGCTTTTTACATAAATGTCCCATCAGCAGATATATGAATTAACAGTCACTTTTGTACTACAAAATCAAAATAAAAGTCATGAAAACGTCCCGTCTCAGCCAGATTAAAACCCCATTAATCAACTACTTTTTAATCACATCTTTTAAYAGCTTTAAGGTGATCAAACAAATCAAACGGCTCAGGCAAGTTCTGCCCAATGAAACTGACTGAAAACATTTTTTCTTTTAAATAATCTAAATAATTATGCTTTTCCCCACAATACTTTAAATAATCTAAACAATAATGCTTTAAAAAAAAAAGCTCAAACTACCCAAATTTAATCMTTGACCTTATTGAGAGTTTAAGCACTGAGACAGCTAAAAAAACTGGTTGATTGCTGAATTATCTCATTCAGTGCAACCAGAATTACCACAAACTCTCACAGAAGCTTTTCTGAGWTGTTCCAATTACCAAACAACAGTCATGAGAAACTGGTCTGCTGCTAAGTTCCCAGTCAGCACCTTCTGAAAGATGGATTTTTTGAGATGACACAAAGAAAAGAAGAATCCAAGAACAGAAAACATTTAATTATAATTATTCACGTTCATAAACACTGCATRCTTGCCAGAGTCCCTGTGCAATTTGAAATAGACCTTATGTTTATTTACATCTTACAKGATATTTGTTTAAAATATGTTCCCAGCGTGAATCTCTTTACACTTCCTACAGGTTTGCAGAGCATTTAATTGAATGACAGACAAGAGAGACATGGTGGACCCAGCTATGAAAAAAGCAGAAGACAGACAACAAACAAGCTAAAACCCCRTAACCCTGAATAATTTCTAGGCTAAGAAATCCTTTTTTCAAACATAGATATATATCTGCATATGGAACCATTCGCATCTGCTTTGAAACAAAAAGAACAGTTCATAAGTAATTAATACACCGATTGAATAGAATGTCTAAAAGTCCTGGATTAGGACAGCAACGATGACCCTTTCCAGAGATTACTCTAGAGCTCACTTTTAATCTGTGGGCTGCTGCCACTGCTTAAACCTGTTACTATTAATTTTTCTCTCCCACTGCTACTCATCAGTGAAGCTATCAGAAATAAACTAATGTGAACTGAAGGCATTTGGAGCTGCAATTGCATGTAAACAAAGCAAGCTTCAGCTGGAACTACTTGTTTCTATACAAGTGTATCCCTCAGAAGAGGCAGTGCTAGATAAGGAAAAAGAAAAACTTACATAAGAACAAAGAGCTGAGGTTGTAAACGTCTTGAACAATTTCCCCCCTCATGTAGGTGGCTACTTAATTTATTTAAGAATAGACCAAAGAAACTAGAAATCAAGGCATGAAAATTAATTTAAAGTCAACTGGAGAAAGCTCAGCTTTTGCAATAGTATGGCTTAGGGCAAAAAGTGACAAACATTTTGTTCTCAATTCACATTCCTCTGTAGCAACTCCTGCAGATTAAAGGCACAGTTGCCCAGACCTTTGCATGAAGCTTCAGTTCCACTGGAAGAGGAAAAAGTTGTAAGTTTTAATAAAAGAACTCCAGATGCTGAGAGACAGAGTCTTTTTCCCTTGTCCAGATGACAATTCAGTACAAACGAGACAAACATTAGCCAGCTGTGTGCAGTGCTGTCAGAGCTGACCCGCACACACACACAGCCCGCCCGTGCTGCCCGCAGCGCTGCTTCCCCGAGCCGCCACTGCCCGTCCCCGCACCTGCTCCGTGGTGACACCTGGCGGCCGCTGCGGGCAGCGCGCCCGGCCAGCAGCACCGCAGCCAGAGCAGCGCTCCCCGCACAGCCCTCACCGCTCCGGGGCTGCCAACTCCCGCCTCCATCCTTCCTCCTCCATCCTCCATCCCCCATCCTCCCGGCTTTGGCCATCGCAGTGCACAAGCCAGTTTTAACTGTGCCTTTGTGCGACGACAAAAGCAGCCCGGCCCGGCGGAGCGCAGAGCTGCGAATGCCCGGTTTGGCCCTGGCCAGGTGACACCTGTGCCCCAGGGAGAGCAGCAGCAGCCTCTGCACACGGATGGTACCAGGGCCTTTGCACGGGCACCTGGCTTTGGAGGTGCCACAGTTCCACACCAGCAAGGCTTTCCAATATCATTTGCCACCTTTGGCTTTCAGTTGCGCCTTTTTCCCCACCATGTCATGTCAGAAGAGCAACTACGAAAGACCGATGTTATTTTTATTTTGTCTATATTTATTTTGTATGGATGTTCTGACACAATGAAGAGCCTGTTTTGTCATGTATATGAGTTTCAGACACGATTTCCCCCTTCCTCAAATATAAGCTAATGAAAGGAAAAGGTTGCACCTGTATGTAATCTCTACAGCTCTTTTATCCGTCAACATTTTTGCTGCAAATGAAAATACTGATCTTCGATAAAAAAAGAATAGGCAAAATAATCTTTTTATAACACATTAAGTTGAAAATCACTAAAAAATCCCAAATCAAACAGGYAATGTCCCACAAGCAATAGCCAGCACCCAGGCAAACAAACACAGCGGCCAGCAGTGACCAAGCAAATGATTSAATACAATATAAAAGTCCACTAAAAACAAGGCCCATACCACAGTTGTTTTGGTTTTTCCATATAAAGAAGTATCAGGAAATAAATAATCCACTATTTAAAAATCTAACCAAGCATCAGAAAGAAGATCCAGCACTTTCTCCTCACATAACTAGCCAGCTTGGTTGGCCACTTGAAAAAGCTCATATTACTGCTAGTTAACCAACCATGTAATTCTAATTTGTTATCACAGAGCAGGTACTGTACATGCTTATTTAGTCCATCCACATGACAGGGTAATTTGTAGTTATATAATTTCACGGTAATTATAGTTGGAATTACTATGTACAAACTGGGCATTTCCAATGTAATTATCAAAAACTAGAGGCTCAGTATTGACATGATTAGCAGAACCCTTGCAAAACAAAGTATTATGTAAGAGTGACTTAGAGATTGTTTTTCCCTCCTCCCTTAGCTTTGTAATCAACAAAGAACAACAGTGCAGAAAGCCAGAGAGTGAAGCCAATATTTTGTGGTGTGGGTGGCACTTACCTCCCATGAGCTGATTCAAGGTGCTGATTCTGCTCGCATTTGTTATCAAGGATGACACAACGGTCCAAATGCTACCCCTCCGCTGAAGAATTTTAGTGGATAAAAATAAAAATTATTTTTGTTTTAGACTTCAGTTGCTGAATTTGAAGACAGGCACCAGTGCTACYATCCTTCTTTCTGGTATGTTCATTACCACACAGTACTTGATTTCTACTTGTGTCACAAACACAAGAACACAGAGGTAGCAGCTTCAATATCTGAGACAGAGACATGCCCCTGCTGTATCTGCCTCTTTTCTGTACAAATAGCCTAGGAATTGAAGGACCCATCAGGCTACATAAATTCTGTAAACTGTTTCTCCCCAGTTATCTTGAGTTTGCAATTCATGGTCTATTGGAGAGAGTTAATTCAGGGGAGCCTCTTCGAGGGTGAGAGTATTTGAAGCCCAAGACATGGTGCTGTCTTCGCAAATTGGGATGGTTAAGCCTTTGTATGAACATCTGGAAAAGAAGCACTGGGCACATGACAAAATGAATAATATCAATTCAAGATGTCAATAATACGATCAATAAAAATAAAAGCTAAAAACTGGAAAGCTCACAATCATCTCATGGCAGGAAAGACTGAACAAGAAAATGCATGACAACATGCTGTATTTTCAGAGTCTGCCTATTACGGACAAAGACAAGATGCCATGTGTGAACTCTGAGTCTCATCAGCAAAGATGGAAAAATAGCTGGCATAAATTAACCTGAAAATTAAACTAGAATTATTTCACTATAGCTTCTCATACAGATCTTCTACCACACTCACCATGACATGCTGCAAATATACACCAATGGTTGCAGCAGTGAGCCAAAATGAGTGAACTCAGTCAAAATCCTACAGAGCTGACAGCCAGGGAAGAGTGAAGGAGTGATGAGGAAGCAGCAACTCAAGACAATTTAAACAAAAGTCTCTCATTCATGAACCTGTTTATTGCACCAGTAATGCAGCCTATGTTATTACAAGTAGTTTTTAATCAAAAATTAAGAAGTGGGAAAGATGATCTGTCAATGAATCCTTTGAAGAAATATTGTAATGCCCAATTTGTTTGATACTGTAAAAAAAAAATAAACCACACACTGTTGTAAGTGAAAACAAAAGCCAGCTGTCTGGGGAGAAAATGCTACAGGAAGGGCAGAACTACAAAATGGAAAAATGAGATC
Organism: Malurus melanocephalus; assembly: GCF_030028575.1. Classification (NCBI taxonomy): domain Eukaryota; kingdom Metazoa; phylum Chordata; class Aves; order Passeriformes; family Maluridae; genus Malurus; species Malurus melanocephalus. The sequence continues at coordinate 293,911 of NW_026623578.1, read as the reverse complement.
TTTCGAAGCACCAAGCTCCCTACCAAAAGATGGAGATGAGAGTGCAGGATGCTGTGCTCAMGTTGGTTCTGTCCTACTTCAGTAGAACTGATGTTAGTTACAGCTGTTTTCAGAACTGATGGYTGAAAGTAGCCTGCAGCAAATTTTTTTTTCTACTTGCTTTATTTYTCTCAGACTTTTGCTATCCATATGCTTTCCTTCTCCTTGCTCCCAACTCAACCTGCAAGGTTCCATTTCCTGGCTCCAGAAGTAGCTGTTAARATTTTGGCAATACAGCTTCTGATGTGAAGCACAGAAGAAGGGCTGTAGGCAACCCCCACATTTAAGTTACTACACAAAAGAAGAGAAGAGGCAGCGTGAGCRAGAAGGCAGCAGGATGCTTTCCAGCACTGGACAGATCCCTAAGAAACCAGTTCACYGGGCCTCTAGATTACGTTTCAGCTCAGAACAGAATGTAAAAACAGTTTTCAATATTTAAACAACAAACCTATCCAGTGTGAAAGTCCTGCTCTAGAAGGTGGCAAACTCGAGCAAATTGGTGTATGCAGGTTTTCCCTCAGGGTTTTCACTGCCTGCATGGTGCTTTGGGGAGTGGGGCAGGAGAAGGACCTTGGTAAAACACCAAGTGAGAAACAAACCCTTTCAGACCAGGAGCTATGCTGATACCACATCCTCATCAGCACCAGCGATTCTCCTAACTGAGGAATTAGGCACAGGAAAACAACCAACAGAGTCTRCTGCCACTTACCACGGGGCTGGGCTGCCATTTGAAACAGCAGCTGACCTTGTATTTTGGGCCTGATGCTCCCTCGCTCTTAATGGCCYCATTCTCCAGATCCAAACAACAGCAACAAAAGCCTTAGAATTCCAGCAYTGTTATGATTACAAGCCAAATCATATTGCTTTTACATCAATTCGAAGAGAAGGCATTAAAGACCTCCAGGGAAATGAAAGAGCAGCATCTGTTCCTGGGCAGACCTGCAGCCAGGAGAGAGCCCCTCACGGCAGCTGCGCCACAGGCGGCCCCGGCCCCGCCGCTGCACAGAGGCTCCACGGGGCACCAGGACAGCCCCGGGATGGCACCAGGACAGCCCCGGGGAGGGACACCAGGACAGCCCCGACAGCCCCGGGGAGGAGCACCAGGACACCCCCGGGGAGGGGCACCAGGACACCCCCGGGGAGGGACAGCCCTGGCTGCCGAACCCACCCGCACCTGCAGTGTGCTCTGGGGCCGCCGCTGCAGCACGCAGGCGACAGTTCCTGCGAGCTAAGGGAGAGCAGTGCTATAAATAGAGTATTCCCAGGGCCTCCACACGCACAGAGCCCCTCCACTGCTTTAACTCTTTTATCAACATGGTGCGGGAACAGGAGAAAGGAACCAAAGCCGACAGGGGCAGCCCGGCCGAGCAGCGGGCTGGGAGGCCCTGCACCGCCACGGGCTGCCATGGTGGCTCCACACTCGCTGATTCACTGCCCAGCTCCGGCACCTCCGGCAGCGCCAGCCCGGCTCCTGTGCACGGCTCCAGCAGTGCCCTGCCACAGCACAGCCAACAGCTGCGGCACGGCGGAACCCAGCCAACAGCACCGACCCGGGCTGCACACACAGCACCCAGCCAACAGCACCGACCCGGGCTGCACACACAGCACCGACCCGGGCTGCACACACAGCACCGACCCGGGCTGCACACACAGCACCCAGCGAACAGCACCGACCCGGGTGCACACACAGCACCGACCGGGGCTGCACACACAGTACCCAGGCTACCAGGGAAACCACGGACACCTCTCACCCCGGCTCCGGCCACAGGGGCCACTTGTCCCCTCAGGGACACGGCCAGGCTGCCGAGGGGCAGCAGCGGGGAGCTGCATGCACAGGAACTGGGCATCGCTTCCCAAAACACAGTGTCTGCCCCACCGACAGCATGGTACAGGAGGGGCTGCCCCTACACCAGGAAATCCTTGAAGGGGAACATAAACTGCACCTGTATTTCACTTGGGAGGCTGGCGARCTATCAGAAGAAGAATTAATTTTTATTACCTGGTTAAATTCTATCCCTGCCAAACCACTTGCTCAGTGTCTCTAGCTAAGGTAAAAGTAAAGCTCTRTTTCACACCTGAAAAAAAGACACACCAAAGCCGTGAGATTCAATAAGTTTGACTGTACCTTCAAAGCTGATTAAGGAACTATGCCAGAGTGAATTCAGATCTCTTGACACCCAGCCCAACTACTCCCACCTCTAGACCCTGCTAACAAGGGACCTGTCACTTGCTGTTTTAACTCTCAACCTTRCCACTACAGAAGGACCTGGCTCCTTTGAGAGGAGCCCAAACAGCAAATCCATAAATGATGCTGCTCATACTGCCATGAAAATGTGAGAATTTCAGATSGTATTCTCCAGCAAGGAGCTGAATGATTATCTCAGAACCCTTTGATAGGAGAACATGCTCCTTTCTTGGAGCATTCTGGTTTTTCTCAAAATACTCATGCATGATAAATACTCTCAGGCATCAGTTTACTTAATTTTCTTTCAAGACAGAGCTTGTTAGAACCATTTCAGACTCAGCATCAAATCTGTAATTCTTCACAGAAACAAGCCTGTCTGTCTCAGTATTTATCCGCTGAAGATTTTGTTCTCTCTTTTATCATCCCCCACAATGACTTACAGCTATATTTCCTGCAGACAACTCTTGCACAACAAGTTGGGAGTGCCACCTGCTCAGATCGTGTACCTCTCCCTTTCCTGTTTATACCACTCCTTCTCAGAGAAAATGCCCACCCGTGCTGCCACAATAGGATGTTTGGTAAAAAGACTTTGCCCTTCGCACTGGCAGAGAGCTGGAAGGTTGCCCAAATGAGTGTTTCTGAATTGGACATATATTGCTCCAAAAGAACAGAATTTTCTGCTGCTAATGTGATACTTTTGTGGTGTCATACCAGCATCCCTCTTTTTCACCAACTGTGCTATCAGAATGTCAATCCGGTCAAGAGAGCACTGGGAAAAAGTAGGGAAAACTGCTGTTAGGCAAGCGAGGGATGGTCAAGTTCAGAAACACAGTCGAGATGCTTGCCTTCACATGGGATGGATAACSCAGCAATGCACAGGGCAGCACAGACACAAGGATTCAAGGTGGAAACACAAGACAAACATCCAGGCTCCTAACTGGGAGATCCAGGAGGAGAGAGGGAATGCTTCTCGGAGGACTGAGAGCAGCTGCTACAGTTCTGGGTTGCTGTCTCATAGCAGCCAATTTGTTTCAGTGCAGAGTACACACATGCATATTACTTTACCTTCTTCCTCCCCTTTTCTGTTCTTTGGTTCAGGTTCCAGCCTAGTGGAACAGTATTGTACGATCCCCCTGCTGTGCTACAAGTCTCCTTTTTGGTTCAATTAACGAGCCATAAATAACACGATAAAGGTGTCAACAAAGAGTGTAATTTATCATAACTTGTCAGAGGAGTGATTCTTAGGAGGAGAACGCTCATTCACAGTCTGGTGTAACACACAAAGATTTATTCCTCGCCTGGTACCTCCCTCTACTCCCTTGGCCTGCCAAAATTTATCTTGTGCTGGAACCCTCACAGGTGTACCACTTTGACAAATATGCTGTGAAGTCTGTTATTCATCACAGGCAGGTCTTTGTTGGGAAGGAGGCAGGCAAGAAATAAATTTGTTTTAGAAWGAAGGTGCTTGTGATTCAATGTGCTCAGGGGTATGGGGAGAGGCAGACAGGCTCATTATTTTTAACCTCCCTGTGTCTGCAAGAGAAGAAAATGAGGTAATGTAGTTGATGTGACATTACAGTTCCTGACTTCATTACTTGCTGCCTGGTTAAACAAGCACCTAGGTAATTACTGCTACTGCAGTCTTACTTAGCCGTGTTTTCACCTCACACTTGCCTCCAGTAGGAAGGGCAATTGATGGCCTCCAGAGCATTTTATGGAGGGGAATTTTTCTCCTTTCTATAAATTAAAATTTGTTAGTTCAAAGGTGGTTCTTACGAGGCCCAACTGGATATGAAACGACTAAAACCATTTTGGACACCCAAGGCAGCACCATAAGACAGCACACTGAGGTACAGAAGACCTGAATCAAACAAGATTCAGAAAGCAGAGGGTTGGCTTTGCCCCTATTCAAGGGTAAAAACAAAACCAGTCTCTCTGCTCCAGATTTACACTTTAATTTAACTTTTACACCACTTTATACTTCAAAACCCAATCCCAGTTTTGTGTCATCCTCGCAAACATAAAGTGCAACATTTACAGGCCTGAAATGGAGACTCACAGATCCAAACTGGAATTTTCAGCACACAAGAACGAAGGCAAATTCAGCTGCACCTGGATTTGATGTCTGCAAGAAGGCACRCTGCCTGTAACAGGCTGAACCAGGCAGGAAGATTCATCAGTGCCAACAACCAGAGTTTGACATTCTGAATGCAAACTGGCACAATTCTACCAACGCTGAGACTGAAGGTAACTTGAAAGTAATTCCTTTTTAAAGTGCTAATACAAAAAATCCTCCAAACTGTCATACTGGAGTGATATGTGCTTAGCAGTCTTTTAAGTGTGATACAGAAGGAGAAACAGAAAGCTCAACAGTAGAATATAAAAAATCCCCCCAAACTATCTGGATATGATAGAAATATTTGCTGTGGAAAAAAAAAATCAAGACCAAAGCATTTTATTCCTTGATCTTTGGAGTGACCAAATAATGTTTTGACAGCTAATGTCAAAMCCCTAACCTATTATCCTACAGGTTTGCAGTCAATGGGCTTCCCCACCTCTCCGAAGAACATGCAGCTTGCAAGAAACTGTCCATTTCTTTCAAGCACTGAAACCCTTATAATTTAATACAGTTCTGTTAATTWTGTGCTTTGGAGATTGACCTAGTGCTACCATAGTGTTTTTACTGAAAAAAGAAAATGAGCTTTATAGCGGCTGCAAAAGCCAAGCACGGAGAAAGGCACAGGCAGCCTAGAATTGTACACTTGCAAGAAACTTTCATCTGCCTTTTCCTTTTTTTCAAGAGAAAGAAAAGTTCTGAGACTTGGAACTGACATTCTCCTGGTTCAAGAAATATCTAATTAGCATAACAGCAGCAACATGCTAAACAAATTAACTGCTGTGGGGTCACAGTGGCCTCCCACTGACACAGATCCAGGCAAGCATTTATTTTGCTTTGTTCTAAAGGTTGCCCTGGTTTGTTTGAGTCTCCACTCCCTCACATAATTTACTACCAGTTTCCTACAAGACAGAGTTGTTCCACATTAGAGATACTTCTAAAAGCAATTAAATCTAAGATGTTGGATGTTGCTCCTGGTTCTTACCTAACACAATTTAAACATCACTTGGCAGATGATTTCTGAGAAAAATTGCTTTCCAGTCACACAGCAAGGGCATCAGCTCCTTATACACCTCTGATAATTCAATGCCAGGCTGTTTTCACTGCAAACACCTCAGTCCAATTTTGCACGTGGCAAAAATGCCCCAYGTTAGCATATGAGAACATGTAGGATCCTGAGCAACGATTTCTGAGAAAGCCAAAAAAAAGCCCTCCAAAAATGCCTCACTGCAAACAGCCCAAAGCATAATCCACAAAAATATTTGGATTTGCAGGATGTATATCAGGTATATGTAAATGTGCATAGGGATAAGCATGTGAAGGATATGTACTAATGCCTTTAACTGGAAAAAAAAAAACCCCACCGTGTTCTACAAAAATCTTTTCATCAGAGCATGTTATCTCTCAGCCCCCTGTCAGATTTAATTACGGGGAGCACATGCACAATACATGCAGGGCTTAGGTCCCAGCATGCCTGACACAGCTCCAGAGGTGGGTGGCAGATCAAGCTTTAGGCCACTTCTCTCTTCTCCCTGATCCTGGTGCTGACTGGAGTCCAAACTGACTCTTGCCAGAAGTTACAGTTGYGGCTGGCACAAAAACAAGAACTGTATTTCATTTAAGAGTTGGAAAATACTTTCCATTCTGTATTGGAGGAAAGATGAAAGCCTTGAGAATTTTGCAGAAGTGATTTCATAGAACACTTGACAGCCTGGCAGCCTAAGCAGACACCTGAGACAAAGGTGCCAACCCAAGCAGAACTGGGCCTTGAACTTCACCAGCCCAAYCCTAAACTGGCTACAGCTAGAGAGTCAATTACCACACACATTCAACCCAGAGCAGGACTCATCATTATTTCAGGTGGTTTATTCCCCAAATCAGACTGAGTGGTACCAGAGCGTGTGCTGATTTAAGCACACCTGTCTCTCCCACACCCCAGAAGTCCCACCAGCCATGATTCTCAGGTGACAGCATCCTTCCTTCCTTTGTGGTTGCCCAGCAGTGCACAGTCCTTGAGGAAATACTCCAATTCCCACTTTAGGCAATGGATACTGCATTTCAGTAAAAAAATTCCCACTTTAGGCAATGGATRCTGCATTTCAGTAAAAACAAGATCTCCACACCTTGGGCTCCAAACTGAATTTTTTTTAAAGTAGGCTTTCTTGCAGTTGTCCTTTTTTCAAGTATACTAAGAAAGCTAAAATGTATTAAKAGTGGTATTTATTATCAGAGATCTTCTTATCAGACCACAGGTTATGATGTGAAGTCAGTGCCTAGCAATCAAATAGTGTCCATTATCTTAGATCACTATTCAAGGCACATTGAGCTGTGAACAATAGCATCACATTTGCAAGAAAAAATAATGTACATTTACACAGAGCCATTTGTTTACATAGCTGCACATGACAGGCCGTTTTGTAAAAGCCAAAACAAGCTCCTGTACACATCACTACTGCTTTGAGCTCCATGTATCTGAACTCATCTTCTGACTTCAGCACCGCAGGAGCAAACACATTTACTTGTAAAACAAAGGCAGACCTGTTTGGAGGTGGACACAACAATCAATCCACTTGCCACGGAGGCAGTAAGCACTCATTTACCATTATATGACCTGTAGCAATACATATTACGTCTTTTGCCAGCAGGAGCCTGGCCAGCTGCAGCAACCACAACTTTGTCAGCAATCAGTCACAAGCATCCTTGGCAACCTTTTGTTTGCTGCTCATTAAGGTGAATTTATAACAGCGGGATGGAGGATCTTCCAGAGACCATCCTTCAGCTCTAAGTGATAATGGTAAAGCTGCTTCACAGCAGCAGTCACCACTGAACTGCCCAACTACAGATTTCCTCTCTGGCATTCCCACTCCTAGCTCAACTCTGTGCAGTGTGCAGTGTGCAGCCCCTCCTCCGAGCAGGAAGGAAATCCTCTGTAGTCAGAGCCTGCATTTTGTATGGCTGTCATATCCAGAACGGCCTCCAGGGAACACTGAACATGTTTATAGTGCTGGAAGGGAGCTTACCAAAAGGAGTAAAGGAAGTTGTGAAATTGAGAGTGAGATGATATGTATGCAGGAGATCACCAATTTTTCCTTACAGTACTGGAGGCCTGACTCCCCATGTATGATGCTAGTAGAGCTGGCAGAAATTCCTACAAGTCTTTAATAACTGTTTAACAACTTAATTCCTATCTAATTACCAGTAGAACTACTACATCAGAATGTGTAATTGTGTCTTTTTTTGATACTATTAACCCTATCTGAGGTTTGATGACAGGCAGGATCCATTAATGATGCCAACAAGAGCCAAGCATCTGTGGTCAGTAACCTATCCACAAGCTGGGCCAAGGTCTATCAGCTGCTGCATTAATTACTCTTTGAATGCAGGCACTGTCAGCTGCAAGTTTCTAATGCAGCATTTTTTCCCAAATATATCGCCCACCACAGGGGAAAAAAAAATAAATGTATGCTTCTGTACAATTATAAGCTGCCAGTAATCAAGTAAGTGCCTCTGTGCCCTACCATCAATGTAGGCTTTACCTGGGCCTCTTCCAATCACCAGGAAGACAAAACACAGCAAGAGAGGCAAAACACACTGATTTGGGCTGTGCTGCATCACAGTGTGCACTTCTGCAGACTAATTACAACAGTACAGTTGAGACTGGGTCCATTCCCACATTTACATGCCTCATTTACAAATTACAGCTTCTCTAGAAAGCTGTGCAGTAATTCCAACAAGCCACTTGCTAATCATAACTCCTCGTTTACTGTAATTTGAAAATAAATCCAGCACAAGAAGGTCTGCAATCTACAGACTTYTGCTACAACTGAAGTGCTCAGGCAAATGAATACTGCTCTAGAGACTCTAAAAAATACAAAATGTTGCAAAACCAATTCTTCTGAAGCCTCAGATAAACCTCTGGCATTTTTACTTTCTTTATTGCATTTACATTTTTAATGAATGAGATATCAATAGATTTTCTTATACTTTCAGTGTAAGCAATTTATATAATTTAAATTTAGAAATTAAGTTCATGAGGAGTCATTTTAATTATTTTATTGTCTCATTTAACATCTATAAAACATGCCTTTCCCAAACACCAACTTAGTCTTATGCCACAATTAYGTCAAGGAGTGATTTTCATTTTGTTTTGCTTTTAAGAGTGTCTAAATGAATGTTTCAGCCCAAGGTTGGGTTTTGTTTTTTTTTTTCTTTTCTCACTTTCAATTGATAATAATCAAAGACGAACCTCATCTATTTTATTTACAAATCCRCCTCCATCATGAAGCACAGAATCAGGTCATGGTCTCTTGCTTTTTCCAGCACCTCATCAGTCCATTGTTAATTGGAGGCACCCAAGTCTTCTCTTCTGCCACCCCYAGCGGTGCCTTGCAGAGAGCTGGGGGAGTACCTGGTCCCTGGCACTATTTGCTTGTCTGAGCTCATTGCAATCTGCTGCAGCCAGAGCTCTGCTGGCAGGGAACACTGCTCATGGCCACAGAGGAGGGCTCTCCACATTTTTTCCCTGTCATTATCTAGAAAAGACAATTACTTAGAAATTTAAACTATGGAGACTCATATTCATTTACTAATGTGGCATTTACAAATGTTACTCAATGGAAGCTCACAGGTGATGTACAAGGACACATGAAAGTGTGGTATTAAAGCCCTATGATCTTTCTCTCCTTTGTGTTTTACAGTTACAAAGTCCATCTCAATTCTCACAGAGGTGAAGATGCTCCAAGCTAACATACATCATGTATTTTTCAGTTTTTCTGACTTATGAATGTTGATGGCAATATTAAAACCAAATGCTAAATTCATTTAATGAGTAGTCATCTGTGAAAGGTTTCTCTGCTCAAACAATATATTGAAAGTGATTTCCTAAAGATGATTTTTTTCCCTATGTTGTCAAGGCAGCAAAAAGAAATATTTTTTCTAAATGACACCTAAGGTACCAAGCAGGAGCAAGAAAAGGGAGAAGGAAAACCTATTTTAAAGATGAGTCTTGAGAAGCAACACTCAGGTATGCCACCCTAAGGACTCCTGGCTTAGCACTGGACAGATCCATACAAATGATCAATCCCAGCATTACCAGTAGGAMACAGTAAATACGTACCAAAGCCATACATGAATTATGCACCAGTCCTACACYGGTTCCAATTAGACCATTGAAACTATGGAAAGGTTGGAAGGGCCAGATTCAAACTATTTAAGCATGAGCTTTTTAGAAGGATAAYAACTGCCTGGGGAAGAAACATCAGCATGCTAGGAGGATGTGTTCTCACCAGCTGGACTAAGTCTTCCGTTGGTATTGCTTAGGAAAGAGTCACTTAGCAGCAGCATTTCACAATAATTTTACTGTGTAAACTGTCTTAAGGTGGGAGGKGTCACAAGCAGCATCAATAAAGAGGGGAATTCCAGTGATCACAAATTGGAAAGTGATAGGAAATGAATGGTAATTCAGCAAGGACAAAGGCAAAATGCTCAGCTTAGGTRGTGCAAACAGCTACAGAAGGACTCTCTAGGGAGCATCTGCTTCTAAGCATCTGAAACAAARATGCTGCTTGGCTGGAAAGATCCCAGAGGAGTAGAAAACATGGACATAAGGAAACATGGAAAAACCTATTTGATTCATGGTCTAGATACCATGAGACTGGATAAATATTACATGAGACTCCAAATAACCGAGAACTCACCAGAGAGTCATCACCTTTTCCTCCTGGACACCTGAGGACAGCACTGCAAGTACTGTGCCTGAACTTCAACACAGCCAATTTAGAGCAGAGCTCAGAAATACCTGCCRTGGATTACCTGAACTACTACAGAATGCCCAGCTCCGGGGTTCAGGGGGGTACACTTCAGGAATGATAGTTGGGAATGTTGTCAGATGAAGTTGCTACGTTCAGGCCCAGGAATGGCCACAATGGTACCTCCTGAGTATACTCACTGTTACCTTTGTGTTTGCCATGGAAAATAACACTGGAGAGAGCAATAACCTACAGATGATCCTCAAGTCACTGCATCCAGACCCATGGCTTATTAGAAYAGAAATGGCTTTGCTAAGTATCTCAGAGATCTAAACAAACAGCCCAGAAGGTGTTCTGTCAACCACTGACTGTTGAAACTAAACAAAGCAAGCAGATGCTCTGTATCTTGCAAAGAAATTAGTAATTAACAGCATGGCCTTCCAGTCATGTGCAGGACCAATTATTCAATTAGCCATGGCCAAGTGTTAGCTAACAGTATATGGATTTCCTGCCTTAGCACACACAGCACCACAAACCCCATTTGCTGTAACACTCCTTCATTCCTCCTCATGCCATCGTGCAGTTGTAGCTCTGCAAAACTCTACTCCAGTGCAATCCATCACAAAAGCAACTATAAACACTAAAATAATTGTAAATAATAACGGGACAACTGATAAATCTTCCATACACCTACAAACCATGTAAATAGAAAGCAGACAGGATATAAACGTATCTATGTAGATGTGCAATTCATTTTTTCAGCTGAAAACTATCTCCATCAGTGGTGTAAACAAACAAACCAGAACCCAGCTAATTTTCACTGGAACAAGGGATGAAAATGTTGTACTAAGGCTCTCCTACACTCTTTTCTTCCAGCAGCTTAATTATGTTATGCACATGAGGATAACTTCCTTTGATATGTGGGGGCTGCAGCTTCTGGAGCTGAATTCTAAGCCGGTGGCATTGTCAGCTTCTGAGTGGCCGTGATGGATCCCATAATGACGAGAGAGAAAAAATCTTAAAATAGAAATGGGTAACTGTCAAAGGTACTATAAAAGCTAAACACAGTATTTTTGAAGTGCTTCTTAAGCCAAGGACAAGAGCAGTCAACATTTTCAAATGCACCCTTATCATTTTTGCAAGTACTTTAAGAGCTTGAGTCCCACAGAAAATCAATGGGACTTGGTGCTTGTTTGCACAGCCTCATTCAATTCAAGTTAAATCAAATTAACTAAAGTGAAAATTACTACGTATTAAAGATCATTGAATTCTTTGAAAGACTCCTCATTCAGAAGCAAAGTGGCTTTCGTTAGTTCTCATTTTAATTTGTTTTGCAAGTGCTCTAGTGTTCATTTTGGCAAAACATCAACCTTCAGACTATTTGTCCCAACAGCACAAAGACTCAGATTAGAACCAAAAGAAGGAGAACAGAGGTTCACAAAGCTCTTAACAAAAGCAAACAAATATTGAAAACAGTGGTTTAATCAAAGACAACATGGCAATTACTAGCTAGATTGTTTTCCTGGGCTGATCTTTCACCCTTAAAACTCAACCCCCCCCCCCCAACTGAAAACCAAAGAAAAAAAAAATCAATCAAACAAATCCTTCACACCTGCTGTAGGTTTGAAATAAAAGCAAAACACACACACACTTTCCCCCCTCTGTTTATGTCCTGAATACAAATTCTTTCAAATGCAATTACATTTTTTACTGTCAAGTTGGACCTTCAAGTCCTGAATGTATGACAGTGTTTTTCTTCTGAACATCATCCAAAACTGATGGCAGGCTGGGGAATGGCAAAAGGGATGTCTGAAGAAACAACTGAAGTGACAGTAGGATGTCCTAAATGACCAAATGAAATTGTCCTGTAGGTATTTGCATTCCAGGGCTGTCTTAGTCTTGTCAGGATGGCAACCCCAGTTCTCTGGGCAACAAAAATGGGCAGAAAACAATCCTCAGTCCTAAAGAGCCAAAAGTCTCTCAGGGCAAGGGAAGAAGAAAACAGAGAAGCCAAAGTCTTTACTTCTGGTGCAGAATCTGACTCTCTTCCCACCCTTAAATGATATGAGTGATCCTATTCTTAGTAGTGAACTACAGGAACCTCACAACTTGATTTTGAGACCATTTTCTTGGCATTCCTCTTCAGAGTCAAACAGCAACAAATACAAAATTACACCTTCAAACACTCAAAGGAAACCATTTTATTTTTAACTTTCTCAGAAAACAAGAGTCAGGCGGGACCAGCTGATTGACTAAGCAGTGAATTGAAGGGCAGTGCTGGGTAATTCTATATCCTGCGTTAGATATGATCTTTACTTCACCAAGCAAAATGAAAATACACAGCAGAAAATGTGGCCCACCGAYTGTGGGTCACAATGCTAACAGCACTTTAAATATTGACACTTTTAAAGCCAAGGTAAATTAAACAGCAGGTATTACTGCATGRAAGTGAGAAGAGAAATGTTTCCCTRTGTGTCTCCAATTGCACAGAAAGAACTAGAGCACTTTCTTTTGTGCCCTGTGTATTTTAGTAGTGGTGCAATGCAAATTCTCAAACCAGCAGACAGTGTAGTAAAATCRATCAGGTCCCAGGACTGTATTTTGCCAACAGGCACTGCAGCAGAGAAGTATCCCTTTTTAATGGGATTGTCACCACACAGCAAAGTCTCACACTCCTGGGAATTCAGACTGAGCTAAGATCAGCCCACTTTGTTAGTACATAATCTATTTAAAATTACTTTAGTTGTACCAAAGCTACCTGTTAAAACATATTRATGATGTTAATGAAAACTGCAACTTAACTGAATAGCATGAAATAAGAGACTTTTTCAAAAACAACCTCTAAGCCGGTATGCACAATCTGCAGTAGCTTAAGATGTCAAAATCCTCAAGCTCAAATATTTACTGCACATGGGAAAATCCAGGAGYCTTGTTTCACAACAACTTGACTATCATTTTGAAAAACAAACCATCACAAAACTCATCAGTACTGATTGCACATGCATGATTTCAAGTTTCAAACCCATCTGAAATACAGCTGTTACACTGCCTTCTGCTTTATTATCTTTGTCTAAATGAGTAACACTGATGTATCTATTGTGCTCTATCTTTCCATTAAACCTGAGRTATTATTTCACTTCTTCATTAGTAGGGATGCAAAAAACCTACTTAAAGAAAAAAAACAACAAAACAACAAAAAACTTAAACAACCCCCAAAGAAACAACACAGCTGCTCGGGGGCCTCAAAGCTGAATTTCAAGGTAAGTCTTCTTGTGTTCCTTGCCAGAAGGAAAGAGGAAGCAGAAATATCCAGTGAAATACACACAGCCAAACAGAACACAGAAAAATCCCCCCCAGCTAACATTAGGAAAAGAGCAGACATGTGGAAAGATGAAAATATCCAAACTAAAACAACATTTAAAATATATTCTATGGAGTGGTGACTTGTTTTGCCAAAGATTAATTCAAACTGATGTTTTTATTCCCATTGTCCTACCTCTGGTTCTTTGCCTGGGCCTTCTGTTAAGTAGAAAAACATGGAAATATTTTTAGCTGACCCACTCTGAAGGAGAAGAGGGACTGACTTCTGAAAAGTTAGCCATTCTCTATTTTCTTCTTTCCCAGCAATTTTGTTATGAATTCACTGTATATCACAGTAAGAAAACCTTTCTTAACTATCATCTGRTTTTGTAAAAACTAGGCAAAGACTTGCCTAAGTCACTATAAAATGTAACACTTGCCCCTGCCCACAGGGACAGCTTCCCAGCTGGCTACGAAAGACTGTTACCGAGTAAGCAAGATGAGACTCAGATTCTATCCAATGCTTTAAAAAAGGAGCAAAATACTCCAGATTTTCTAGTGGAAAAGTTCCTTGGGAGGTAAAAGTAAAGACAGCGCAAGCTGCAGGATTTAAATCCTTCTGTCTTTWTTATCTGATCAGCAGTTCACAATAACAGGTGATCATAGATTTGATGGCACAGGAAGACCAATATTACGTAGCTACACAAATAACCAGGAAACTTGTACAGTTTTGCAGCAATGCTTTTTCCASTTGTACACTGTGTATTCTGGTCTGTTTTTAAAAAACAATCAGTTCTTCTCAGCTGTGCCTTTCTCCCTTCCTCCCTCCACATTCAGAGACCATTATTTAGTTATTTATTTTTGGCAATAAAGTCTGCAGGCATCACTGTTCAAATAAAATCCCAATATCCCTACCACAAATGCAGAAGTCTGGCACTTTCTTCATTGACTAGAGAATGAGCTGGCAAAGCTAAAAGCTTAAGCCAAGCTTTTAAGATTTTTCTGATTCCTCTCTCTCATTCTCCCCCACCCCCTGCCCCCTTAAATCTTGGAGTAAAAGAAGATTAGCACAGATGGATGAAAATATTTTTTCCACTTCAGCATTTGCTGTCACTATTCAGTGCTAAGTGGGTTCTCATATGGTGTCACTGGAAAGATGGAAATTCCTACACTTCTCTTAAATACAATCACCTTGCCACAAAGCAGGAAAAAAAGAAAAAACTGGCTGTTTATTTTGCCTGGGTTGTGTGTGATTTATCCAGCAGAACCTGTAAACATCACAACATCTCCAAYTGATGCGTTGCCTTTCATCAAAGTTCAGCGAGCTGCTTCTGCACCACACCAATCTGCTCCTGGCTCACTGTGCCCAGCCAGTAAATTGACCTGGACCCAGGAAAGATGAAAATATGCAGACTTAAAGTAATCCCCCTTGCTGAGCATGCAGGCACATGGTGGGATTAACCGGCGAGGGAGCAAGGGGGGTGGCTGGGTGCTGCCGGCCACCCCTCCTGCTCAGCTGCATGATGGAAGGAAGGAAGGAGGGAGGGCTGGCTACAGGCACAGCATCCTCCTGCTGCAGGATGGAGGGTG
>NW_026623578.1:254859-278511 GCF_030028575.1 Malurus melanocephalus | reverse complement strand
GGCAGAGCCCACACCAGGAGGGAGGAAGCCAGGCCCTGTCAGTTCGCAGCCTTTCAGAGCTGCACACTCACTCACACCTCTGTAACGAGCACATGAGCCACACACGGTCCCAGGATTGCACCTGCCTTGCCATAGTTAAATAAACCACTTACCAGGTGGAACCAAAAGGSGGACAATGGAAAAATTAAAACCAGCATGGTATTTTTATATGTGGCAAATGTTGCAACATCAAATCAATGTAAACCGAGMTGTAAACAAAGTCTTTCATCCCTGACTGGGAATTAGAAAAGAAGCCGCTCGCTAATGACTTCATATTCCTAATAAACATTCMGATTACAACTGGATACAGTCACAGGTGATCACCCATGCTTTCACAAATGAGAGAATTGGTTACCCTGCAGATTTCAATGTAGAGCATAAAACATCTTCAAATCACCCTCATCTCCAATAGGGGAAAAACAAGGAGCTGCTTAGGCAGTCACATAAGGAGAAATCACTRTTGCCATAAACAGCCAATGTTAAGTGATACTTTGGTTATTTAATGCTATTAAATAAGTAAAATAATGAATACAACAAAACTAATATTTTAGTTTTTATAAATATGGTGTAATTACTAAGCCTGATTAGTAGCCATTTCCTCTCAGTTGGAAAATACACATTTTAATTACCAACAGTTCYGCATAAAGAGAGAGGAATCCACTTCAGAAATCTCTACATCTGTTCYAAACTAGCTTTATCATTCACAATGAGARTATMTTCAGTTCTGAAGCCCACGGATTACCTGAACAAACAAAATGAAAAAGCACATGATATTCAGGAGCTCTACAGGCCACCAGCACATGTGGACATTATGATGTTCTTCATCTTCCCTTCCACTGCTCCTCCTGTCATAATCCTCATGTACTTTTGCATCTGGAATTCCATAACTACTCTGCTTCCTTATTATACTAAGTACATTGAATTATAAAACACCAACTTGTTTTAAGAGAAGTCACACAGAATTCTCTTTTTTTGGCCATACTGCTAACACTGGTCATTTGGAAACATCTCATTTGAATTTACTCGAGTGTGAAGTACCACTGCTTTCCCAGATCCAAAAAAATAACAGAATAGTTTCTGGAAGCTCAGTTACAGTCTTTATCTGAATGTCAAGATATTTAACTATATTATCCTTATCTAAAGATTTTGTGGTTTTGAATTATTACTTCACTAGTGTGTTTAAAAGCAAAAGAACTGGGTTACTCTATGCATATTTAAGAAATKAAGATTCAAACTGCACAAAGAACAGCATTCAGATTTCAGTGGACAGTACACATCCCACTGATCCAAATGCACAGCAGTGGAAGTCTCACGGGTTGAGATAAGGACAGGCAGAGATCACTCACCACTTACCACAGAGGCCAAACAGACTCACCCTCAGATCTTKGTGCCTGCAGAGCYGTTTCTCTCAGATATTCTCACTYCCCGCCCTGTTTGCCAGTGCTGTTGTGTAAGGTTTTTCCTCTTGATGGATTTGTTATCCCAGAGGCACAACCATGGTGGCTCCGGGCTCAGCCGTGGGCAGCAGCAGCTCCATCCTGGAGCCAGCTGGCATTGGCTCCAGCAGGCACAGGGGAAGCTTCTGGCACCTTCCCCCACGCCCAAAACGTCGCCACTCAAACCCAATGCCTAGGAAAAACAACATCTAAATAATCTTCCAAAAAGACTTTTCAGCAAATACAGAAATGAGTATGCAAAGTTGCCCTTCTGCCACTGCTCCAGGTGACAACCTGACCCTGAACAGTGGGATTATAGAGAAGCGTGTGTATACTCTTTGGCAGAATCTACTTACAGAAAGAGAAGGGGGAGGAAAAAGTATTCGCTGCACTCACTTTCTCTGGTAAATGCTCATTTCCCTTGTGTTCAGTGAAAGCACGAGCTTAAACAATCKACACACTGGAACGTTGACATAAACAATTCTACAGTACAGCTCCATTACACAAATTATTTTTAATATCAGAAGAATAAGGAAAAAGCTTTTCTCAGAGAACACTGCATCCTAAAAGGAGGTTCAAGGTCACCACATTCCTTATGTTGTATTTACAGTCACATAGTTTCATATTATTTCATATAAAAATACTGTATCTATTTACGATATGACATGCTCAAAGGCTCTGAAAAGAACTCTATCCTCTGAGGTAGGAAAGGGTAAATAATCCTATTTACAGCCAGACTTCCACAAGTCTTTAGCCTATTCCTATGTCAGATGATTTAACTAAAGTGCTTCAAGATTTTCCTCCAGATTCTACATGTTTAAGAAAAGAGGAAAGACKGTTCCACCTAGCACACTCTTTCAGACTGTGATCAAACACCCTCATTACATCCAGGTAAGTTAAAATGACACTATAAATAGAAACAAGTTTGATGCTTTCTCAATACGTAAAACACTAGGTGCCACTTAGAGMAGATACACTAGAAATAATTCCTTTTATTTGATTAGTCTGAGTTTGCACTAGAGTTATTTTTAGATGTGTTTGTAGCATAGTAAGTGTTACTGTATTATAACTTTCACTATACCCATTTCTTAAAAAAAAAACAAGAGTAATTTCTCAATGATGGGAACCCTGTGCGTCAGGACAGAGAAGAAGCAAGTGGAAAAAAAGTGAATTCCATCATTTGCATTCTAAGATGCTATCAGATGTCACCACACCTGAAGTGATCAAAATCATATGAGAAAACCAACTGGATTTGCCCCCTTCAAGTCGCAGTTCTCACGGTGAGCAGGAAGCTCTCCACCCCASTGTGCCCCCTGCACTATGAACTCTGGGTTTGGGTTATGCCCTGCAACACTCCCCTGACCCCACCTGCTCCCAGAGGCACGGGCACAGCCAGAAATGGTGTTTGAGAAAGGTGCCACGTCCTGCTGAGCAGCATTGAAGACAAGGGTCACCCTTCTGCCAGCAGTACTCAGAAGCCTACAATATGCAGAACTATTACAGATTTGTGGTAATGATGTTTTTCTCTATCAATCCCTCAAGAAGTCAGCTTGAGCAGGWCCTATTAAAATCTTATTAGGAGCCTGGAAATGAGTCAATGGGTAAGGAGTTCCCAGGTTCCCTTTCCACAGAGTTCTGCTCCTTACCATGTGTGTGTTGCTCATATGCAGGGTTTGCCTGCACTGTTCACTGCACAGACTTGTTCCATATTTCCACATCACTGTTTCACATCTTTTTMATCTCTGCCATTCTTTTGCACTGAATCTTAAATCACACTGATTTCCTTCACCAGAAATCATAACAGGGACAACAACAGAATGAGATTTTTCTGTGAACAGGTTTAAATTGATTTTTGAAGGGATTTAGACAAGAAATTCTGGTAGCACCTACTACAAATCCTTTGCCAGTAATTATGGCTGTTGAAGAACAATTTGTTCTCTTCAAGGTGCTATCAAAAAGAGGAAAACACTTGTCTTCAGGAGGCCTGAGCCAAACCTGGTTGTACACATCCCTTTCCTCTGTCCCAGGATCTGACAAAGGTGTTTTCATTTGCCTGGTCCCACTCCCCTGCCCAGCAGGATCCCGTTGGAAACTGAAGGATGCCCAGCAGATACCACCACAGATCACTGCAAGCCCGCTGTCAAGACTGTTCCTTGCACATAAACCCTTCAGAAGCATGAGTTCTCCGCAAACATTTCAAGCCAATTTTCATTTACTTACGTGAGACAACAGGTTCCTGTATTATCTTGGTATTACCCTATAGAACCATCAAAAGGTTTGAGTTGGAAGRGACCTTAAAACCATCTGGGTTCAACCCTTCTGCCATGARCAGAGAAACAGAAACCTGTCCCTGGGTGTGTTTGAACCACCCATCTTTCAGTTAACAGCCGTGTTTCAATGTTACTGTTAACAGCCACTCTCAGGCCCTACTATATTCATCCTACCTTCTAGCTGGCTAATAATTTAATCAGTAGTAGCCAGTAAATGAGTAATTTTCCACCACTGCAACACTCTAGCAGTAAGCTATAAAAATACCTAAGAAGCTGAAGCTCAAAGTAGACTGCCAAGCATATATTTAAGGAGTGGGAGTAACTCCATAATGAGATCCTTACTGACTAATACATGTCCATTCAGAAATTGAACAGCTTTCAGAATCACCTTAATTAGAAAAGAAGATGGATTAAAATACAATCTCTCAAATAAGAATTTCACTGAGGAAATCAAATTTTTTTCTCTTTAAATGTAAGCATTCATTACTGACATTGAGCAGAATAGTTCATTTTTAGCTGTAAATATGAAAAGTCATAGAAGGATCATCTCATTAACTCCTTCCCACACAAAACCAAAACCATAAAAAATCCTGCCATTTAACAGAGATCTTCACAAGAAARCTGTTGGCTATTGAGTGCATCCTACAATACTGAGCTGAATTTCACAACTCATAAGCCATCGGGATTGAAATATTATGATTGTAGGACTTTTGTCACTGGAAACATCACCTGGGAGCGATCCCCTTACCTGTCTACTGAATTAGAATAAAATGTGACAATRAATGCTTTTTGCCTACCAGAGACAGTGAGCATGTAAATGTACATCCTAAAGTTACTTAATTGGCATTTTTTATTTTTAACAATGACACATTCCCTTTGTGCTTGGTCTAAGYTTATCTGTACAAAGTATAAAAGGTTTACTTACAGGAGTGTGAGAGCAAGAAACCAAAATAGGCACTAGGAAATGTAAAGGAAAAGTGGAAGGTGCTCTCAAGGACAGCAGAGTGGCACGTCAATACTGCTGASGGACAACTACAATGGAAATAATTTGAGAAGAAACACAATAGCATCTCTTATTACAGTTTCTCTATAGTTAAGACCCACTTTACCAATAAATGTSCAGCTTCAGGCACCTACATTTACAGTGCTTTCCACATGGAGGAACTTCTGTTCCCCACTGTCATTATAACACAGCTTCCTAAAGACCATTCAGCGTGATGTCAAAACTGGGGCTTGACGCATGACTGAGTGACACCTGAGTCACAGCTCCTGTAACCGAGTCCTACAGCATAAATCTTCCATGGMAAATGCTCCCAAGCCCACGACTGGATTTGTTTCTCCCAATGATTTCGTTTAAGTTGTTGTTTTAGTGACTCTGCCAGCTGTACAGCTGCTGTCTCCAGACACCATCAGTATCATCACCCTGTCAGTTCTACCACTACCTCACTCACCAGCTATTACAGCACAGAAAATGTTACTGCCTTAACACAGGATAGCATTACTTYCCAAGAGCTCTGTCAGAAATTTCTGACTGCAGTCACAAGGGARCAGAAACTGTCTCCTTTACCATCAAACCCCTATTTCCCATTTCTGAGCAACKGATGCAAACTTGGGGAGAGGAGAGGGAAGGGCCATCCCTGCTGATCGCTGGAAAATGAGCTGTAAAGGCCTCTTGGCATATTCGAATCTTTACATCATGCCCAGAAACATTTGGTGCAGGAAAGTTTCTATAGCATTCCTTTGTTGCCTGGAWCAAGTCACCTAACTTGCAGAGATCTTTGAAAACGCCTGCACCCATCATGAAGGGATGTGCAAACACCTGTAACTGTCCCCCCCTCCCTGGCAGCATCCTCCCCTCCAGCTTCCAGAATACCCTCTTTGGTGCCATGATGGTTTTAGACTTTAGCAAGAGCTCCACTGGGATTTGGAGTACGTCCAAGTTAGATAATCTCAGGTCTTTATCAGTGGACACTATAACATGATTCTGTCAGGACAGAGCATGTCCCTGTAAAAGAACAGAGTGGAAAAAGTCCAAGTTTCCAAAGTAAAAAAGGAAAGGAGGACTATAAACATAATTGAAGGAAAGTAACAACAAAAAGGATAAAAAGGAAAAAAGACAAGATGATGGGAGAAGAAACACACAAGAATAATGACTTCAAAACTTTTTCTGTGTCTGTACTTCTCTGTTCAGAGGCACACAGCTGAGACAATGTGGCTGGCTCTGTGACAATTGTGAAAAAACAAGCCAATTTGAGCTGGTTGGTAGCAGTCAGAGCACTGCATCTCAGAYAAATTACTGTCTGCCTCAGGTATGGCAGCAGATCCTCCTGAACCATTCCTGAGAGATTTGCCAGGAYTGTAGCAGCCTTTAGCTATCCAAAGCAGCAAGAAAGTCCTCTTCAATCTCCATCCCCGTGGTAAAAGGTGATCTTGGAGAAGATTTTCTTCTTCTTAATGCCCTCTGCTCCCCATGCCAATTCCATCCTTCCTCCCGTCTCAGAGCTAGACATGTTGTCTTATTTAACAGTAGACAAACCCAACACTTTTCCCCAGCACAGTTGCTCAAACTGATCTGTGTGGGTTGTCACACCTCCAACTGTATCACTGTGTCTAACTCAGAGTGGTATTTTCAGCCTGCTCCAATGTTTGCCAGGAGCCCCAGTCTGGCTCCAGCGCTCTCTCTCGTCTGTCTCTCCTCAGTTGAGCTAAGGGCCTCCTGTGAGGGAACGGCGTGTGGAGAACAGTCCATGCCTGTCCTTGTGCCTATTCCCTTTGCAGGCAGCACATTCACTGAGGCACTTTTCTCCCTCAAACATTTCACCTGCTTCAACTACTACTTTTTATCCCCTGAGAAAAAGAACCWAATGTGTGACACCCACAAAGAAGGTGTAAATAAAAACCGCCGCCATATYAGTACTGTTCACCCATCCTTGCCTTCAAAGTCTTACCAAAATGAACATCATCTTTGGCTGATTTCCTAATTCCACAGTAAAAGGAACAACATACAGCAATTCTTGTCAAACACTGAGGAAAAAAAGCTTGAAAGAAAAATAATTTAGACAAAATTGAGAAGGACCAAGGACTAAAAAAAAGCATAAAACTCCTTAAATCCTGAGGGGAAAGACCTGACATTTCGGCTCAAAGAGGAAACAGAGCTGGGGGCCTGCTGACCACTTCTGAACARCCACACGGGGCCAAGGAAGTTTCTTCCAAGGGCCAAACATCACTAAGAAAAAGGCAGCTGCACGTACAGAACGCCAGGCCTAGGTAGGTCAGCGGGCCGGCATCCACGTTCCGAGGCTTCTTGTCAAACATTCCCKGCTCAAAGCTTCCTTCTGTTTTCAGACTGCACTGTGGTTTCCTTTGTAAACACTCATATCATCACACGTAATGGAGTATGCTATTTTCATGCAATAAAACAGTAGGATTTCCATGGCAATAGCAAGGAATTTGGCAAGGCTGTTTGATAGACTTGGTCTGGTGAGAAAGTTTTGGAGAAAAATAAAACATAATTGAATCTCTCAYCATTGAGATACTATAAAATTCTCCRTATTACCTTCCCTGTTGACCTGCAYGYTCAGGACCCTCTTATTTGGCATTCTGCACCTAAAAATCTTATTTACTACTGGTAGCATGCCAAGGCTGCACTAGAGCTAATCACTGTAGGAGGGTAARAGAATGTCTGCTTCAAAGTATTTACAATACTACTTTTCAGACAAAACATTTAGTATTCCAAATGAAGTCCAAGCTCCTTCGGGRATGCCACGTAAATTGCTAGGAGTTAGTGTTATTTGTGATTTTAACCTTATACCCTGAATCACCAGGGTGCCAGTCAGCTTCTAACCATCACTYSCAGCAAGTGSCCTTCACATGTTACAAAATGCCACYGCAGCCACAYGYGGGGACTGAGATAAACACAGGACAGCTGATCCACCCAGGATCACCCASCAGATCAGTGAGCAAGGGAAGCCCCAGGTTCCTGACTCTGCCCACTCTCCTTTCTGCAACCCTGAACCTGTCAGAGGGAGAAGGGAACCTTAGAGCAAGATTGCAATCACTTGGAGGTGATCTGCAAATAACCCATTCTTAAACAGAAGTAATCCATTCAGAGATCTATTTTACAGATATACAGGCTTGTTCTCCTCTTTCATTTTCTTTGAGCTTCTGAGAAGACTTCAGCAGTCGCAGCCTTATGGGACAGGGATTGGCTTGTGGCCATAGATTTCACACTTGGTTTCATGAGCAAAATCTAAACAGGCCTTGATTGCAAAGATGGTTGCAAGCAGCTGAGCTGCAGATGGATTTCTGGGGAGGGTAAGAGAGGTAAGAATTTTTAAAAAATAAAAATCCATCAAAGAYTTAGAAACACTTAAGAGACTGGAAAAACTCTCCTGTATCACAGYTGCTGTTTCAAACCATTTTTCAGGTGGAATAGCAACCCTCAAGTGTTAAGAGTTAATACGTTTGTGCCACTCGACTGGTGGAAAATTGTAAAACACATGAAACCTGATGAGGTCTTTTTACAGGAAAGAAAAATAACTTTCCATAAGTAGTGTCTGAGTGGGGCGGTTTTTTAGTATTTTACAAAAATAAAGCCTGAAAGAATGGTAATGACATTAGCTACASATTGGTCTCCAAAYGTTAAATAAACTCCCATGTAAGAGCAAGCATCAGCAGTAGCTCAGCAGTTTCATTTCAGAGGGGCTTATGCAATCACCTCAGGTTCTGGTGCCAAAGCCCCATGTCTCAGAGTTAAGTTATCAACCAAACAACAGTTTAAATTCATCAAAAGCAGGCATTACATTTAATGGGATTTCAATTAGTGATGGACCAAAATCCAAGCCCTACAATCCTCTCGAAATGTAAACAAGCCTACAAAGCCACAGCTAGGCCTGTCTCATTTTGAGATCAGGACCAAGTACAACAAACAGCAAAACTAAATCTTGCATTTTTTCCAGGTCTGAACAAGTCCCAAGGCCAAAAAAAAATTCAGTTCTTGCAGGCATATCAGAGCAAACAGGAGAGGGGGGGGGAAGAACACAAGTGAGTAAAATTAAATTRAGAAACAACCAATTATAATGTTGAACAGTGACAGTCTCTTGGTGCAAACCCAGCACTGATGGATATCAGCATCCTATGACYTCAGGGCTCTGGATACTTGAATCAACATGAGAACACACAAGYAATTTGCTTGTAGCTGGCTTTTGCATTTGGCCACAAAAGGAGACATGCACACGCAAAATAAAAACCATGAGAGAACTTATGGATAATAAATATTGTGGGCAGAGAAGTAACAGATGGTAGAACAAAACAATCCAATTAAAAAAAGACAAAGCTTCCTTTTGATAGGTCAGAACTGCAGAGGTGTAGAAAAGAATTCAAAAATAAAGATGCTGAACAAGTAGGAATGGCAGTGGATGGTGCTGCCAGAAGGTGTGGCCCAATCCCTTCCAGAACCCTTCTGTGTTACCATAAACATCACAGGGAATGTTCCACTGARCCAACACTCTGAGCCACAGCTCTTCAAAAGGATTTGGGTTCAGCAAGCAGTAARACAATGGATGTCATCTGAGTCATGAAAACACCTTGTGAATTTTTAAGCATACACAAAGTAAGAAAGTCCCATGGAAATTAATTTACTGTACAAGAGATAAAATTATTGACTTTTATGTCACAGGCACCTTGTTTTTCTGACTAAGTGTCCAAAGTTTTTGTGAAAAATACTTAACATAGTCTGACAGACACACAGTCTCCACCATTTAAGTTGTAACCCCTTAGTACAGACACTGGTTATTAGGTGAAAATTATGGGATCTCAGTGGTATTTCTGTGACATGGTGGGCTTTATTTTGTTTAATTTAACAATAAACTCACTATATTAACTGAATTCAATAGGAACAGCAGGAGGAATCCTGTTAATTTAATCTTGAACATCAGAGAGCCTCTGAKTGTGCTAAAAGAATACACAGAGAAGGAAATAGAGAAATGGTTTGATAAAAAGAAAGGAATCTTCCATTTCCTCTGAAAGCTCATACTGAATTTAAAACTACCATGTCTGATTTGATATTAAGTGCCTTAGACATATGGTTACTGTTTGAGACAGGATACTGGGCTTGATTTGACCTAGTACAGCTCTTGCTACATTTTTTTTTTTTTTTTAGCACAGAGAAATCCTAGATAGTGGTTGCCATAAAAAGACACCACTTCTACCCCTGGTTAGTACCTGGGTAATATCAGCAATGCTACTCTTCCTCGTCCTCTGCATGTGCAGAGCAAGAACCGTCTCCAGCTCGGACAGGAGCTATTACATCAGCACTCTGGTCTCCTCCTCCATGACCAGGGACAAAGCCTTTGGCTTGAAGCTCAAAACATTCGTCTCAAATTACTTCACAAGGATTACAGCAATGGTTTCTCCACAGTATTGTGTCCTTCTTGACTYTGGTATTGGAAGAGCACCCTGGAGCATGTGACAATCCCTCCTCCACCTCTGTTCTACTCAGCTAGTCAAGAAACCTGCCACTCCCTGAAGGCAGCGTAGCAGCAGCAAGGGCAACAGCCATACCCTGATGCATTAGCAAAGCTCTCCATGAGCACATGCAAGAAAAGACACTTGGAAACACAGAGTAAACRCCCATATTTATTACTGACGTAGCTACTTCCTCTGCTTGGTGTAGGTGGCAACTGCCGAGCCCTGAATACTTGTGGGGATCCAACCCCTTGCACTTGCACGCCCAAAGTAGAAACAGAGTGGTGTGAAAGGGAGGCCATGCCGAGGTTTGTGATGAAAAGTGACATTCAACAACAGCAAAGAGAAGGGTCAGAAAAAGGTACATTTCGTGCCCTAACACAGGAGCTCAAGTCAGTGCCACCAAGGCCACTGCTCTCAGCCATGGCCACCAACAGCCTCTCCCTGCCTGCTGTACCCCTGCCAGGATACAATCTAGACCTCTGGAGCTTTTGGCTAGGGGTGTACCGGAGATGAGCCAAAGAGACATTTATAGACCAATGAAGATCACAATTCTGGCARGTGYCTGACAACAGACAGATCCAYCCCAAATWATATTCTCAAAATGGAAATTTAATKAACAAATAAGCTTAACTRTATAAGAAAYTGCAGTTGTATTACCTGCAACAAACTAACAACAGTTACAAGGGGTTCCATGTAAGCTGGTGATCCGATCAATTGTTCTTCTGGAATGAAATTCAAGCTAACTTTGATAATGGATAAGGACAGATGGAATAAAAGAGACTACCTTTGCTAGATCCTGGATTAACCATTAATCTCCTGAGATATACAGACATTATAAGTAGTTTAAATCTGCTGCAATATTCAACATAAGGAATTCAGCTGTGAGTTTTCATAAATTTGCGACCTGAAGAAAACACTTGGCAGCAGTCAGTACAGACAGTTCTCAGAAGGGCGAGCTTATGGGCTTCTGGCACATCGCTGCAATTAACTCTGAAAAACACAGCAATTTTTTTTCTYATGCATTGTGGGCATCTACTAATTAAACTGGTGAGAAAAGTATTATTTACACATTTTCCAGTAGCAGAAAGGRAGACAGAGACAGGTTATAAGCCTTTCACAAAGTCATGTAACAATCTGGTCACAGAGCTATTAACAGATGCCTGGATTTCTGAGTGCTTTTATCCCCTGCTCCCCTGGCATAGAACACCACTCCTCTTAGCTTCTAATTTTGTGTGGAAGACATTTTTGAGAAAGTGCTGTCAAGTACAAAAAAGAAAGAGACATTGGGAAGCAGGATTCTTCTCTGAACTAAAGAGATGGGCCTCACCTGCTGTGGCCTCCAGGTACAGCCAGCCTTGTTCTTTTAGTCCAGATGCACAGCAAGCTTAAGAAAGGCTGGCCAGAATGAAGTGACTGTGGCACACTGTGTGCAGGGGGGTTGAGGGAGGGCAGGAAAAGAGGCAGGAAGAGGAGAGCAGGAAGGAAGAACCCTGGCAGTAGGACAGAAGAGAAACCAGAGGCATACCCCCWGTCTCCAGTGGAACAAGCTTTGTACTGACTGKTCTCTTCCTACATTTTGCTTTAAAYTCTAAAACCCTCAATGTATCATGGTACCACTTATAAGGAATATATTCCCTCATTCCAGGGCTATTCAACAGGAAAACAATTTACAAATTGTTTCTACCTGCAGCAGGAGCAAAGCCCAAAATTCATGACAGCTAGCTGCATTATGAAATTCCACTGTAGGAAACAAYATGTGCTTAGGAAATTTGGGCATCTGAAGTGTGAAAGAAATCATCTGATAGGACAGAAATATTCATGACACACTGGCAGTTTATGGAAGGTACAGAATATACAACTGCTTATGCTTTTTCTTTTCTTCCCTATTTCCACTATGGTCTTCCATTATGTAAATGACCCATTATATTCACATTTATATTGACAGTGTTTCTTGACAAAGGAATGATTAATTTGCTGTTAAACACAGAAAATATAGCATCCACTAACAAAGAAAACATGAAGGCAAAGAAGAATTTCCACTATTTTAACACGCAAAAAACCATTTTTTTCTTCTTGTTTTTCAGAATGAGCTGGTGACCTTTTCTCCTCCTCAAGGCTACTTATGCTTCTGAATAATCCTGGATACCTGCAAACGCCTCAACAAGCATCAGTCAGGACAYTTGTTTGGAAAAGGCTCCAGGCCAATGCAAGGTGCAAGGATCAAGCAAAGTTCTTTCAAGCCAGCTCCAGAGTGATCTTAATCACTTAAACTGCTGCAGACAACAAAAACATGGGTAGAAAGCACAAGAAAATTAACTGTGGTGCTGAAAGCCTCATGCTGCTCAACTGTGACCACCACTAAAAGCATTCCCCTCACCATGGTTTCTGTGTCATTTTTTCACGTAATAGGGTAAAATTAATATAAAAGTTATTACAAGGCGTTTTTTCAAAGCTCAGAGTCTGTTAAAAAATCACAAGACTACATGTAGAATACCAAGACATGATGAATAGAATTCTATTTAAAAGATCCAAAGTATCCATCTGTTTTGAGTATATTAGCATTCTGCAAGGGCAGGATCTGGYCACAAGGCCTCTTTTGCCAGTGTGGCTTTGCATTTTGGCATATTTGCTGCAGTGCTTTGGAAGATAGACCCATAGCAGGTGAGACCATGATGAAAGTTTACCAGTTTATTAATTTGCACAACTGAACAGAAAAGAAATAAAAGCAGGCAGATRAATCACCACATGAACTACAAACACTGCTAGCTTGTCTCCCCTTGAACTTTTTAGGAATAATGTGTCCATGTACAACCCAAAAAATGTTCAGCTYTACCTGAGTGACCAACAGATGCAATAAACTGATAGTGCTCTCATTTCCTGAGCACAATTTCTGAAGTAATTTCCTCTCCATGTTAAATTTTCAAATTATTTGGGCTTTGAACCCTAATCTACCTAATTAAAGATGGAACAATTTTGAGCATTAAACAGCTAAAACTAGAAAACAGCTATGCAAAATCTCCCTATTCCGACAGACTTAAAAAATACTTCCCTATTGGTAATGCACAGGCTGTCAAGTATTTTACAAATTCCCAGCTTAGTCTGTGCTTCTATCATTTCAGAGCATAAATTTAAGTACAAATCACTGTAGAGATTTCTCCTCCTTTCCATTAGAGCTCCAGGAGACACAGCCTTGCAGCTCCTCAGATACATCTAACCAGAGCTCCTGGAGATCTGAATGCTGCATGGATTGACTGAATACACTGCAAGCTTCACTTCCCCAGTAGTAAGAGCACATCAGACTGCATCAGAGGCAGTATCCTAAGGAATGCTGAACACCTCTGTGACAAGCCATATGTTAATTGCCCAAAGGTCAGAGCGACTGTTTTGGAAAAATGTGGCTCTCTGTTTAAATGAGTAACAGCTAAGCTATGCAATTATGAAATAATGGCAGCATTCCCAAAGGATCTCTATACTGTGCATGAAATGAGTACAAAAGATTCATGAGATTTTGTGCTTAATTTCTCAYAATTTCAAAATATTGCCTTTTAAAAGTTAATAGAAATTCTTAAAACATGCACTAAAAGAACATATGCCACCATATTTCCAACATTTGGGAGCGCATGTGCTACAACAACAACAACAACATTCCTTTGCTATTAAATGCCAAAGGCTGTTTAGTGATRAATCCAAATAAAACCCAGAATTTTTCAGGGGTTTTCATTCAAAAAGAGCCTGTGACATTGAAAAATGTTACATGTCATTTATAAACATTGTAAAAAGAAAATGTTTTTCATTACAGGCCAGTAATGACTAGGCTAAATTCAAAGCTAGCTCAGCTTGCTCAGGGCCACAGTTGGTTGGATTTGAAAATCTTTAGTGCTGGAGACACAGCACCGTCCCTGGAAAAACTACTGAGGTCCCAGAGCACTCCCATCCCGAGCAGGAATGGCCCTCGCTGCAGGGGCACACGTGCTGTCTCTTGTCCTGTCGCTGTGCACCTTCCTGGGAAAGGTCACCTCTTTCCTCACCAGCACTCCATAAGAAAGCAGAAGGATGCACTGAGGTCCCAGCCTGTCCTGTAATGTCCCTTTTCCMTGAGCAGGGTGAGCACACCCAGCTCACCTCATGCACCAGTGCTGCAGCCCCCAGCCACCCGAACGGCCACACAATCCCTTGGTAACTGAGCCTGGGAGGGATCTCTCCTTCACTCCCATATGTTCTTTCCATAGGAAAACTTGCTTCATTTTGACCCATTATACAATAGCRAAAATTTTGAAGTCCTCAGGCAGCACCTGGGAGTCACCCCTTCCTCTCTCGGGGGAATTCAYCGTTAGTTCTGAAATCCTACCCCGAAGTCTGAATTAATACTTCCAATCCTCCCAGGCACGGGGCAGCACCAAAGCATGGACAGGAAAATGTGTGAACACATACATGGCACCTGAGTCTGCTGACAGTCTGAAACAGTATTTGTATACCATCAAGGGTCTAACTGATTTCAGGGGTTTGCTAAAATTTATCTGTAAGAATGGCACTTTAAATACCAGTGAAACTAATTATTTATAGCTAGTWTCAACAGCTGTAGCAAACTCATGTTAACTAATCCTCTAAAAAATCTCTCCAGATGACAAAAACCACAAAGATTTGGTATTTATATGTACTGAAAAACAGAAACCTAAAAGCCACTCATTTCCTTCCTGACAAATTTTACAGTGCAGTTTCCTTTGGTACTACAAAGGAAAAAGAGCAGCACAATCAAAATAAATCCTAATCATCAATTATACATAGAGCATTCTGCATTGGATTCAAACCTCTCACTTGTTTGCTGTGGGAGTTTCTTTTCCTTTTCCCTCTCCTTTTTGTGCTTAATCTGGAAGATTTTCATTAGTAGAACATGAATTTTTTATATTCCATTTTCTGCATTCTTCTCTCATGTTTTAGTTTCTCATCATTTAAGACAAGAGCAGTATCTACAATCACCCTCCAGCTTTTTCAACCCTCACAGAATAGGTTATAAGCAACACATTCATTATCATCATCCAGATAATTAGAATGTCTGTCTGTAAATATAAAAGCAGAAATGTTACCTCAGAAGAGCACTCTCTAAGGAGGGGAAACTTCAGAGTTCATGGGATTTGAAACTAAGCTCATATTTTACTAAGCAGATATGAAAATAATTTTCAGAACTTATTTTTACAAAATTCATAYGGTGTAGAATGCACATACAGAAAAGCTGCTCTGAAAGCCTTTTGTCTGAAAAGGGCTCCTTTGGCAAAAAGTTCTTTGGTTCCTTTGGATGAGGTGATGTTATTAAAAAAAAAATTAGACATGTCAGGAAGCACTAAGTTAATACATAATTAAACTACTTAAACACAATATAGGAATTTTTTTTAGGAGTAAACCAAGTTATTTTCACGTATGTTTTCCCMCAGCCACAAGAGATTAGAGATCCAGGAGCTGAGTCAGGACTCACAACTTGGAGCTGTCCTAAACGTGCAAAGGCAAAGCAGGTATSTCACACCTCATGCATGTGCTGTGTCATCTGCACAGGAACTGAAGCCCAGCGCAGAGAAAGGAGCAGAAACCACTCAGGTCTAAACAGGCCAAAACCCTTGACTTAACTTCATTATTTCTGAAGTATTTACCTGGCTGCAAACCTTGAATTGCTCTTTAAAATGTAAACATTCACTTCATTGACAATCCAAAGTACTGACTGTCAGTATTATGGTGACTATGAACAGGAAATGTATTTGATTTTCTAAAGGCATGGCACAGACAGAATCACAGTTGATTAAATGGCACATGGCAATTGTCACCCGCAGTTAGTTAYGCCAGTATCAGTGGTTAACCCAGTGCTAACAACCCAGCTTGAGAAGGGCAGATACTGCGCTGAACTGGCKCAGCCAATTTCACACTGCTATAGGAACAGTAGGGCAGCTCAGAGCTCCTCACAGGAGTTCAATTSGGCTCAATTTGTAGAGGAAACAGACTGGAGAAACTCGTGACACCAAGTTTAAGAGGGTGCAGGATTTAAAAACCCTTTGCATTTATCTGGGAATACTGCAGAAGGGAGGATTCATGCTGCTCCCCACCCCACAGAGGAACACGTTCCTACAGCATCTGACCAAGACAATGCATAAAGGCCAGTTAACTTCAATATTGCAAAAGCAAATCCTTAATTCATTAGCTTGCCAACTTACCAAACCTCAGCTGCCTGTGATGTCTACACAGATGAAAGCAGCCAGATAAGTAAATGCAAAGAAGTGAAATTATTTGCCTGTAGATGAGAGATTGTAGAAGATTTTATTCATCCTTCTTGATTTTTCCTATTACTTAACCACCGAGACATAAATTAACATTTGACTCTGCTGCTTCGTGCAACTCATCTGTAGCATGAAAGTCCAACTCCCAGTTTCCACCCCAGAGATCAGCTCTGAAGTCTGTCTGAAAAGAATATGCCTCTGTCTGATCTTTACTTGCCTAAGCACCAGCTGACTTCAAGCTCTTTTCATGCTTTAAAAAAAAAGTCTGAAAGGGTTTTGACATCATCACGATCATGAAATGAGAAATGTTGATCCCCCCAAACAAAAAACAAGCTGTGTTTTGCCAAGTAAAACAGAGACACCTCTGTTGGCATGTTTTTTTAATTGACTATTCAAGATGTAAATCTGCACCTCATGGACTAAATGTTAGGCCTAAGTGTCAACACACACAGATCCTCTGCCCTGCAAGGTAGCTCATGTTGTTTTTTCTTTGCTGCATTCTTGCCACTACTAGACTCCTTTCTGATCTCAGTGAAAAATTTAACAGGAATACACCAAAGAGCCCTCAGGATTTTCCACCACKGACCACTGGCAGTGCTTCTGAAAATAAATTAGTGAACAAATTACCTTTTACATTCCAGAACAAAAATACAACAACCTCAAACGTTCGCAGGCATCTGATTTTTAGCTACCATTTAAATTCAGATTGGGCACAGCTGAAGTGCCAGAAACAAACGTCATGTCTGGGCATCCTGACTGGTGAYAGCAGTTGTATGGGCTCAAACTTTGGGGTGTGGTTTGGAGCACTGGAACAATTTCAGTCTTGCACATGTAAGGTATGGCTAAAGCAGGAGATTTAATCTTTAAACTCCTCTTGATTTTATGTGGGAAACATCCCAACAAAGTTATGATGTTAAAAAAGAACGCCTGATTTCTCCCAACTGCTTGACAATGCCAGCAGTGTGCACCCATATGTTTTTGTATGCTTACTCACATAACCCCCACATATTTTGCATGTATATGTATATTCACTGTCAATGGTACTTTGTTAAAATGATTATTGCACACAGCATGGCCAACTTTTAAATGTAAATTGTATGCAAATATATGCAATGCCATCTTTAATGCAGATGTAGCAAAAAGTATTAAGATGTGTAGGGCCTAATTAGGTCCTACATCAAAAACTACATATAAAAACTTGACTCCAAAGTCTCAGCAAAATAAATGTGAGCTAGAAATCCCAGTGTACACTCCTAGGGAAGCAAGGGGAGTAACACTTTCCCTGCGATTTCTGAGAGCTGAAGAAGGCAATGAACTCAAGTAAACAATTTGTCTGTTTTTTCTTCAGACAAAGCACTTTTTTTTTAAAGCAAGATGCTGATATAATGGCATGGCTTTTTCATTCTCTTCTATCTCCTAGTATTTAAAATAATTAAAGAAAACCTAGACTGCATATGAAAATCAGGAGTAGGGACACAAAAATTCCTGCGGAATGCAAGTCTCAGCCTAAATAAAGAAAAAAAAACCAACCAAAAAAAACCAGAAAAACACAGCTTGTTTTTTTTTTTAAGCCAGGGGCTGCTCAGTACTGGCCCTGCCAGTGGGACTTTGATTACTGAATTCATTGGAATAGAAAAGCATTTGCACACAGCCAACTCCAGAGACAATAATCAGCCTCAGGGACTTGCATTATTAATATACTGAAATAAATGAGGCAGTTGACAGCCACTGATCAGGTGTATAGCACTGATTGGGATTTCCCCCACACATACACACTTCTTGGCTTTTCAACACTTCTGCTCCTAAAAAGAGTGGGTGCCTTTTGGGGTGTGACTGGTGAATTCCCCRGAGGGCAAGGACTGCACAGGGCCTATGGATTTCCAAGAGAAAGGTTTCCAAGAAACCCATCCTGCATCATGTCAAAATGAAGGCCAGTGAAGACAGAAATATTTCAAGAAGGGTACAGGTGAGTGCTATCCCACACTGAAGACAGGTCTAGCATGAGACACCAGAGAAAACTCTGACTGCAACCCCTTTCCTGAAAGGAAGCAAGTTTCAGCTCCAGCTGCTCATGGGCAGCAATGGAAAAGTAATAAAGAACCACTCCACCCTCCAGAGGTGCTTGGAGAAAAGGACATAAYGCCAATAAATGCATATCCGCTTTTCAGGAATATGATCATCTTCCTGCATCAGCATGCACAAACCTGGAGGGATTCCTTGGCCAACTACAAGCAAGAAGTTCTCATCCATTTTCTCCACCCTACTSTTTCCCCCTTTCTAACACACAGTTGGAATTCTCCTTTAGCTAAGCTGCTTGGAGGCATCTCCCAGCCCCACCCCACAGCTGCCCACAACTGTGCCTTTTCCCAAGTCACAGAATGGGGCTGCCATAATTTGGATATTCAAGTGGATTATAAATCTGCAGAAAATTTTATGCTGCTTGCTTCGTATCTCTAATGGCAGCCCAGTTTCTTTGAGGAAAGATGCTGCAAATTATTCACTGTGAAATATAAAGCTTGCTTTTCATTTTAATTTTGTTCCATTTCTATCTCTGAATTTCCTTTATAGCTATTTTTCCAGCATTATAAGAAAAAAATCCAATGCACCACGTCAGCCCAGTGCAAGCCAGACATAACATCCTGCGTGTGCTGCCCAGGGTATTATAAAAAATGCCTTTCATTTCTGTCCCCCAGCCATCAATGCAAGGCCCATTCCCCTCTGCTGCCCATGAGCCAGCAGCGCTTTCCAGCAGGCTGCACACTGGAATTCCTGGGCTCTCACATTCCTACAGAACAAACAGAGCTTACAGATCTCAGAGAAGGATGGACTCAGCAAGTGTATTCCTTCCATCTACCAAAAAAATACAGCGTGGAGGCCTGAACTGGCCACAGTTCATTTTTTTTTTCCTTTAAAAGATAGCAGCAAAGCCCCTCCAAATCCTCTGCAGGCATTGCATCAGCAGCAGGGAAGGCAGGCAGCTCCCTGCTACGCAACATGCCACGGGATAAGAGTGGATCTGGGAAAGCTGTCATTATGAGATGCCTAGGAACAASGCTGAGGGTAGGGAGCAAAGCAAAGCTGGCCAAGCCCTCATTTCCAGCACGGACAGAGGAAAGGAGGAAGCAGAGCAGCTTCAGGAAGAAGATCTCGAGGACAGTGGCACCTTCCAGCCCCGCATCGCAGCCAGCCAGGCTCTCTGCTGCCTTTGTGCAGATGATTTGCCATTCCCACATTCTTGCCGGCACTGCAGCACTGTTCTGAGCCTCCTATTTGAATTAACCAGGCCCAGAGGATAAAACTTTCAAATTAAACACATTCCTACAGGATTTCAGGCTCATTGTGTATGCACCAAGGAAACATAACATCCTAAAAATAATACGTATACAGAAAGAAAGCACATTTTGCAGGCATATTAAAGTGGAATATGAATTATAAGCAAGCTCATGGGAGAAGACATCAGATTCCATGCAAAAAGGAGCTTTTGTAAATAACATAAAATCATTCTCTGTAAGCTATCGCAATTATCATCAGCCATTTAATTTAGCTCACCAACGCCTCTTATCTTTGTTGAAATTGTCCACTTTTCCCCTCCTGGATTGCAAAGCCCCAGATTTTAGAGTTCAAGCTAACAGCTGTACAGTTTACTAATCAAGAGCCAGAACTSAATTTATATTCGTTTCAGTAGATACATATCTAAACAGCAAACATGAAATAGCATCTCACCAAGCTGCCATCATTAGAGYACAATATTCAGAAAACATTAAAGCTTTTGGTTAAGAGTTAATTGGTGTCAATGCTCTAAGTTTGGGTGACTGAATTGTGTTGAAATCCTAACACCGAAGAACTTGTCACATTAAAAATATTCAAATCATATACTATTGCTCAGTAAAGATTCAGAAAATGTCAGTAAAGGCAACATCTGTTTAGTTTAGAATATTAAAGCAAAAACTTTAGCATTATTTTTGTGGGGTTTAGCCTTTCAGACACAGATTCACAGGGTCCTGGTATTTCAGATTACTAAATATGACAGAATATTTAAGGGCTTTGCACATTAAGCCCAATGAAAAATTCAAAATCCCTCACTGGAATTAGTAATTTAGCCCCAAGCTAATCAGAGATGTTATTCCAGTAGAACCAAAGTCTTCCAGTTGGCCCTCAGCTCAATTTCACTGATTAAAAAATATTAATTCAAGTCAGTTTGCTTTGCTACAGTCCCCTCACAAGCCAGCTGAAGCTGGTACAGAGAAACTACAATCTGAAAAAAAATYCATTTTGAACATTTGAGAAGCACTTATTCCAGTTATCTCTTATACTAACTTATGACTGGCTCTAAACTCAACTTGGAATTAATCAGAAGACAGTGAATGGGAGGCTCTTAGTGGCTGAAGCGCTCATTGGAAGAGTTAAGACAAATTCTTCCAAGTCACCCCTCCAGGAAGAATTAGTCAGGAGTTCAAACTTAGGTACTCACACCAGGGGTCTAATTCTCAGAAGCACCAGTCAATTCAGGCTACACAATCAAATCCTCAGAAAATGCAAGATTCAGACCACTTTTGGTGCTTCAGCTGCTCCTCCCTACATTCTGAAGGTATCAAAATACATCCCACTACATACAAGAAACATTTTTATGCTAAGACAAGTAAGAGTCATAAAGCTAAATAAATAAATGCAAAATTATTACATCAGTTGGTGAGAAATGGTGCAAGTCCATTCCCATCAAGCGTACCCAACCTCTTCCAAAGGGGATTGTTTTATCCAATGTGTTTTTGAAGGACTTCATGAGGAATGCCCTGCTTTGGGCCCCTGCTCTTTGATCCRAATCAGTGTCCCTTGAGACTCAGAGCTACCTGTGTCAGGGACTTCAGAGCTGTGGCCTAAAATAAACCCAAGTTATGCATTTCAGGCAGCAGAAAGATGAAACACATTATATTACATGAAAAAACAACCCACTAGAGAGATCTGGGCAGAAGTTGGTTTCTGAATGGTACTTTCAGCCCCAGCTAATCTGCAGGAACACACCCAGAGTGAAAGATGCAAACCCTTTATAGAGACCCMAAATTTACACTGGGCTGTATTCATGGAAGTATCATCTATGAACACTGGAGCTGTATGTGTATCAATAAAGTCTCTCTAACCACAGTTAAGGATCAACATTTTTGTCTCTCTATCAAGAATTTTAATACTTTTTCCASATGTTTAAACCTGGGCATTGGGTTGATTTGACTGGTTTTAAGCCTTGGCCAGAAGAACCACTTCTGCACTGACACAGAACTACAGGAAGAGAATTATTATCTGACTAGCTGTTTCCAAATTTTTCTTTTTACCAGTATCTTTTCTTTTCCCCAGAAAGACAGATAAAATAGACTGTTTCAGGTATCTCACAGGTTCTCAGACTCCAAATATCTCATACCCAAGACAAAACATTAATTAAAGAAGTGATTGGGGAAATATATACCTCTAATTCTAGAATCCACAATGAGAACTACAATACTTCTCTMTTAAAAACCATGCATAACCCTTTACAAGCTAGCAAAAATAAGAAATGACAAAGAATCTAAAGCAAACACTATAGCAACACCCAAGAGTCAAATACACCAGCAGACACTTTTAGCTATTCTTTATCTAGAGCATGGTAACACTGAATCTGTGAATAGGCACCAGAAGCACATAAAACACTCTGCATCTCATCAACCTTGGACTAACAAGATCCCATTCTCTCACAGAGCTCAATGCCCTTAATATCAATGCAAAAATCACTGCTTCCTRTGTCACCACCTGCAATGAGGACCCAGCCATGCCTCACTCTGCCCCCAAAGTCTGGGAAAACACAATTCCAGCAGTGCCAGGTGTTGCCTAACCCAATAACCTTTCTACCAGCAGCTCCAATGAACTGGGAGACAAGACAGAGATAGGGCAGAACATACAAGACAAGTGGAAAGGCATTTCCAGAGCCTTACAGGTGAGCCCTAGTGGCAAGCCACTGCACACAAATAAATCCAAGCCACGGTCAGTGTGCTGTGAGCCTGCAAGCAAAGCTTCATTTAGTCCTTTTAGATCAAAGCCCTGAGCACCCTGTGGACGCATTAAAAATATATAAAACCCTTATGCCAAAGATGCTCAGTCTTTGCAGACATATCTCACAGCCATCTGCTCTGATTTACTGCCCATTGATGGACTGGTGTAGAAAGGGACAGGACTGATACCAAACGGGTGTGTGCAAACCAAGTCAGTCTGAGCTGCTGTGAAGGCAGCACCCCAGAGTGATTCCTCTAGAAATAAAGAACCTGTGCAACACAACATCCTGCACCACTCTAGCTCTGCCTCAGTGACAGCCCATTGCACAGACCTGTCAGCAACACACTGTTTAAACAACGATACCCCGTTCTTCTTGTGCATCATCCGCACCAAACCCAGCGCTCTCTTTATGTTCTCACTGAGGCACTTGTCCATGCATATGTGTACGTGTGTGTGCATGCTTGTGTTTATGCACAGCCCCAGAGGAGATGCAAGGATTTGGAGGGTGGGGCAGCAGGGAGAGTTTCAATTGCACAGTGTTACACAACCATATTGCCAACGTTTAGTTTTATTTTTAACTCAAGGATCAAGAATTATCACATGCCGGTTTAAACCTGTAACTTATGGATAGTTTTAAGGATATACTAGAATACAAGAACACTAACAGCAATCACACAGATGCACTTGAATATACACAGACCACGGAATGGACATMCTGAATGATAATTCAATTACCTGTCTTAAAGGCAAATCTTTAATTCATATGGTTTGAGTAAATAGCTGGAAAAATAGCTGGAGCACTAGTAAAGCTGAAAAGCTTTAATTCTATCTATGATTTAAGGCAGATTTTGGACTCCTCATGGCAGCCCTGCAACCACAAAACTTTAATAACTACCTGCTCAAGAAACACACTCTGCACCTTGATAGAGAATTTATCAGCCCCCAAGGTCACAACTCACGGTTGTTTCTGTCTTCCCAACCAAACGGGCAGTTTATGTCTTCCCAATGATACAAAACTGTGAACATAACAGAACCACACTCTTCCTTGACAAAGTCCTTTATTCCTAAAATAACAGTGCTGCAGTGAAAAAAAGAAAAGGGAAATTACAAAAACTAAAAAAAAAAACCAACAACAATAAAAAATAACAACCAACAAAAAAAAAA
>NW_026623578.1:239997-254809 GCF_030028575.1 Malurus melanocephalus | reverse complement strand
AAACCTCAAAACAAACAAACAAAAAATGCACCAAAAAAAAAAAAAAAAGCTAAAGCATTTTCTTTGGCATTTTCCCTTCCTGGCAAGAAAGAGACTTAAGTAAGCCAAAAGGAGCATCTGGATTYGAAGTCAATATTGCACCAGAACATATGAAAACACCAATGCAGAAAAGTACAATGCCTAGATTACTAGAGGAAAATTATTATTTATGGGGTACAATAGCAAGAAAAGTTTTTGTTTTTCTTTATTCCCCAGTGCTTGGTGAGTTCTGTTGGCAGCTTCCCCTCAGTCTCTCCCCGTAAGCTTGCTTGCATACTTATTGCATCTGCTTCTCATTTAATGACCATTGTTTTGGTCTGTCAGAAGAACCACGACAAGTATCCAAATCTGCAAGATTAGGCAAATATTTTGACAATGCTATGCGTCTCATTTTCTTGGAGAGAAAGAATAAAGAGGATTTTCACTTTTCACATAACTTCACTGGAGCTCTTAATCAAAATGCTACAGAGAATCAAATAGCAGATTGAACATACTTCTAGTGACAAAATAAAGCATGCCATTTTGTTTCCGAGAGCTTGCCAATTCCCTGCACATTGCTATCACAAGAACTCAAACACAGGACTTTAAAATATCATTCACATCACATGGCAGCTGTTTCTAAGCTGAGAAACCAACAGAGCCAGGGAGCAAAAAATGACAACTAAATGGTAATGCGGGCTATCAGGAGACTCTGGGGGGAAGGAAAAAACAAGSAAAGAAAGGAAGAAAGAAAAGCCAGTACCAATCCATGGCTTTTACCCTGGGAGTGCTGGTTGTTCTCTCTGTTGAGGTTTTTGTTTGACTCACTGCAACAGCAAATATTCATAAAATGTAAATTCACATCCAGATGCTAGACCTCAAGTCTCATGTCAATGCTAATATTCAAACTAGAGCCTTGCATGTGTCCTAAAGGTAAATACAACCAGCCCTGACTGAAATCGTTATGGACTGTAAATCAGGCCTGGATCAAGCAGAGCTCCACCAATTTCCATGTATTACTAGAGGATCTGGACTCCAGAAAGTACACTGAGAAGCCAGCAGTAGCATGGAGTTTGGCAGTAAAGGAGGAGAGCTCACTTAACACCCTCATTGTGAAGCAGGAAAGTGAATGCTCTGAAGAGGGATGAAAACCAGGGCTACAAGTTTTACGAGGAGTTGGTGTCTCACAAATCTTAGATTTTGTTCAGCTTTTCAAGGGCTGCTTTACTCACATGTCACTCCAAGGCCTAGTTCTTCTGGAGCTCTGAGTTTAGGCCAGCTGCAAGGCAGTCAACAAGTTAAACATCCGAAACGGCAAATAAAGATAGTTCCTCTGTGCTGCTGCCTCTGACAGGCCACTTGCTGTGCTGTCAGGGAAAGAAACCACTCAGGACAAGGTGACCTAGTGGCCTCTGTAAGAACATCCCATTAAGGACCAAACACAAGAGGAAATTTGTTAAGCCATGAACTTGCTTCTACTTGCAGTTCAAAGAGTTCATCTGGGGRATCAAAAGACAAGCAGAAGAGGCCTTTTTAATATCAAATTTCAGAACCACCTCTGTTCAGCTTGTAAATCGTTCTCTTCTGGCAGGGAAAGAATTATTTAYTGTAAGGAGATGGCTTACTTTGGTACTTCCCACATTTTCTGAATCAACTGACAGCTATTTTAGACATATATAAAAAATCTTTTGCTCTGAACGCTTCACAACCAGCCAAGAACATATACAAGAATACATACAACTTCCTTCTGTACTTCCTTTACACCTTTCCATCTCGATTACAAGAGAGCTTTTAATTAAAATAGGCAAGCTTGGCCAAACTCACTCACCCACGGAAGGCAAAAAAAAATTGCTTTAGAAAAAAATTGCTGTATTTTTCCCACTGGATGGTTGGTATTACCACAACAACAACCTGGGTTGCACATGCTGACCACCACAGCTGGCAGCAACAATGGCTGGCTCCAGAAAATGTCTGGTGCAAGGGTCAAGGGAGGACAAAAAGGATCCTCTCATCACAAATGACAAGCCAGTTGGTCACTGGCTCAATTAGCCACACTTGGACCTCATCTCTGTGGAACAGTCAGGTCAAGAGTGATGTTCTGATATTTAGAAACCATTTCTACATCAAGTGTGGGGWATGTCAGGCTCTGTGATGTTGGAATTCACAGAACGTGGGATAAATCTGCACCAACTCTTAACACCTTCGGACAGCTATCACAACCTTAAAACTTCAGAAATGGTTTCCGCAGCTGGAAAGGGTCCAGCCCACATTTCCCCCTTCCTTTGTGCCCAGCACAGCTATGGCAACCTCTCAGCCACAGGGAACCCAGGGTTTCAGTTTACAGCTGGGATGTTTTACTGTTGGGGTTATTTTTGTTGTTGTTTAGGGATGCATGGGGATGTGTGTGCACTGTTTGGGGGGTTTTGTCAGTTTGTTTTTAAAGAGATGAGAAATGTTCTCTGGGTTTGTTTGCCCCTTCCTCTCTTATTCAATGATACTTTTGTCAYGGTGACAGGTGAAATGAGTAGATGTGGAGCTCCCTTTCCTACTTTTCTTTAATTTTTYCTGATATCCCTGACTCACTGCAACGCAAGACCAGAAAAGTCAGRGATGATTCAGACGCAGATCTGGCTCCTGCTCTCTTTCACACCGTGCCCTTCTGCTACCATAATGCAAACTGAATGATTTTAAAAGAGAGAGGCTGACCTCTTCCAGTATAAACACTCCTTCTGTTTGGCCAGCTTCCCTGCAAAACAGTCTCTCCTCTGATTTCACTGAATCTTGCATCACCATCACGCCTGTCTTTTAACTGCATTTGTCTCTTATCTGTCCATCTCCATTGTTTTTCTGCACAGGATTTTAATGATTTCTTCAAAGAACACTGGCAAGCGTAACAATCTTTCCCTTCCTTTCAATTTGACACATGCCTAATGTCACCCTCTTTTTCTACCAAGATAAAGGACACATTCAACTTTTTTCCTTCCTCCAATACATGTTTTCCCCATGGCAATACTTGATCACACTTTCTAGTGCCCACTATCTTTCCTTTCTGTCTATTCTATCCCTTCGTCTTCTCTTTTGACTCTGATCCAAGACAAGCCAAGCCTTAGTCTTTCCCATATTAGAAATACCGACCTAACTCACTATTATCACCTCAATGCTCACAGATTTTTACTGCCAACATCTCTTACACTCATGCACTACAGGAACTTCAATATGAATTCTCTRTCCCATGGACCAAGCCCAGAATCAGTGCAGACTCTGATGCACAATTCAGAATCAGTACTTTGCAGTTCCTCTCCTCCACCTGTCAGCCATCTTCAGTGTAGCCAAGTGTGCTGCTCATCTTTCAATAACATCCTTCCTTCAGCTCCCAAGTTTGGGTTTTACTCACGCATCTTATTTCTCCGACACTCATTTACATTCTCTTGGAAATCTCCCATCTTTCCACGGGCTTACACAGCACTGCTCATTTCATTCACAATATATATTTAGCCACCAGCTCTACCAATTTCTTAACACCATCTCCATCCATCCTACTCTCTCTGCTTATGGCTGCATTGCCACAAATTCATCTCTCACCATCTCCCTTTCCTCCCATTGCCTCTTACATAGTGCACTACAGACAAACACCGGGCTCGTATCTCACACTGCCAATGGTAACATGGCWTCTTTTCCACTCACCCTGGATATTAATAAGGCCCTGGGTCTAAATCTTCTGARTATCTACTCATGGCTTCATCAAGAAGCTGTCTCTTAATAGAATTTTTCACAAGTCAGAAAGCAGAGCTCCTGGCAGCTCAGCCAGAACATACTCAGAATTGGTTAKAGGAGGAGGAAAAAGACACAAAATTCTACACAAATAGGGCTAAAGAAATTTTTTTAAATTCTGTTAAGTCACTAGCAATGAGAAGACCTCTAAACCATAACAYCTTGTAAGTGAAATTTCAGCCACATCCAATCAACAATCATTTTGTCAATAGGCCACGAGTGCCATCTTTTATTCAACATCTTATCTWGCACTTTGACCTGTACCTGACAGTCTGTTTCATCTAGGATAAACAATCTCGCCTTCCTAGCAAGAAGCTGCAGATTTTTGCTTCCTCCATAATTGCTTTCATGATTGTGGTTACATACTTTTCCTGGAGGCCTTAAGCCACAGAGGCCTTCCTCCCAGTGTAAATACCAGTAATAACAGGGAGAAGGAGAAAAGAGGAAGGATGGTCAGATGGCTTTTCAGCAACCTGACTTCAACACTGGGCCGTTTCACAAGTCACTTCCAGTTTTTCCTCAGGTAACTGTTACTTTTTAATTTCTCTTATACTATCTTAAAACCACACCTTCTTAAACACTCGACATTCCCCTCTCTTGGTTTCATCTCAAATTTCACCTTCATTTTTCTTATTTCACCCATTGAGGATTTGTGTTTATTACATGGGGTTTTTTTTTAAACATCAAATATTTATGAATGCAGTTCTTTGGAGCGTATCTGTAAACACATTATAGAGATGGCTGTTATTATCTTCATGCTACAAGCAATAAAACCCTAACACAGATTTAAAACCATCACATGAGGTGGAGCAAAACTAGCAGCTGATTAACAATGAAGCTGTCCCTGAATTCCCTRATTTCTAACTGATTAACCACTTGGATGCAGAAATCCCTACTGACTGACTGTGCATATACAAGTAAATAAATGGTTTTTCATGTTGGAAYACAGCAAATAGGTTGTAAAATCATGATGCATATTTTACACTCTAAAACTGCTGTCAAGAGCACTCCTGGCATTTTGAACTTACAATRTGACACCCATCCACAGTATAACAAAAACTGTGTTTCTGAGGGTTCCTTTATTTTCTGGCTTTCAAGCAGAGCTGACCATTTTCAGATTGTTTCTAACAAAAATGAAGCAAGCTATGGACAACAGAATCTTCAAAGCTTTGCTATTGTTTGTAAAGGTGTTGGAAGCAGTTTCAAAGCATCCATTTCCCAATATGTGTTTTTGTGACAGGAGAGTGCACAGACTTGGTCAGGCACAGGAAATATTTGTATATCTTGGGGGCTGGGAAGGCATCAAGATAACTCTGTAAAGAATGCTAGCGATACATAATACAGCTCTTGCAGCTTTTCTTCCCATGCCTGTCATGCACCACGTTATTCTTCTGTGGCCAAATCAGAGAATTTCTCCTGAAAAAGCTTCTCTTTTCAGTGCCCTACAMCTTGTTTCCTATTAAAGAGGATTTTGCCCCAATGGTTTTAAAGAAACCCTACAGAAGAGCCTCACCTTGGAAAGATGACAT
This sequence comes from Malurus melanocephalus, assembly GCF_030028575.1. Classification (NCBI taxonomy): domain Eukaryota; kingdom Metazoa; phylum Chordata; class Aves; order Passeriformes; family Maluridae; genus Malurus; species Malurus melanocephalus. The sequence continues at coordinate 249,491 of NW_026623578.1, read as the reverse complement.
AGATGCCCCATGTTCACCTGAGTAGCTTTGGAAGCACCAGCTCTAAGGAAGTCTGTCCTCATTTATGCTGACATTTCCACCATCAGTATTGATCAGCTTTGTTATCTACGACACTAAATGTGCCTGGGAAGAGAGGCAGTAAATCAGGGAACATTCAAGGTACTTCCCTTAAGTAAAACAGGCAATTTGTAGAATGTTTACCTTATATGTGCTTTCACAGAGTTAATYTGTAATAATTTAGCTTCATATTTGTCATATACTATAATGCTAACCTGTAGTATCATCTGATCAAATTGTAACAGGTTCAAATTCTACTGGTTTTGCYCAAAACTTATTTTTATAGGGACAGCACAACATCATCAAGAGATTCTGACAGGCCAAGACACAGTAGTGCTATCCACAGAAAAGTGAAGAAAAAAGTAAAGGTAAAACCTAAAATCTTCTTTATAGGTCAGAGCTATAGGACTTCAGAAGTCCCCATGCACTCAGCCACTGAAAACTTTTGACAGACATAGAATCTGGAGGGATATGTGGAGAGGTGACTGCTGTGACACTTAGTTGGTGTCCTTCCCATCCCAATCACATTTASTTGAACCCAAACCTCAGCAAGAACAAAGCAAGTACAACCAAATTCCACACAGGTATCGACACTGAATTTATCAAGCTGCTTGTGTGAACAACTCCGCATCCCAAGTGAGAACAATTCCTGGCACCACCCATGCAAATGTTTCACTCTAAGAACTCCTCATAGATCATTTTTGCTATGTGCTACACAGGAATTTTTAATGCAAAAAGCAGGAGCAGATGGTGTACCTAAACCTGACCTCTCCACTGCAGGAAGGAAAAGAAGAAAGCTTGCCCTCAGTGTTGTCCTCACCTCCTCCATGCTGCTCCAGAGAAGGAGAGGATGTCTGGCTAGGCTTGGTGGTGCCTGTCGTCTTTACATCACATTCACTGTCAAGATGAAACCACAATTTCTAAAGCAAACACTTCTCTTTCCAGCAGGATTAATGATAAGAGGGTTTGACTTCAGGCTGTCTAGTAAGATCCAGAAAATATATTCTCCATTTTTAACTTCCCTGCTTCTAAGTCTGTTTCTTAACTTCTCATTTCAAGAAAACTTCAGAGCAAGAGTCAGGGGATAGAACTCTTTCAACTTTGTAAAGAACATGGATATAAAAAATAACCTGGAGACTTCCTCTGTGTTTTCCCACTGACCTGTGGGATGGTTTTGGCCAAGTTTCTTTGTGTATCAAAGCAAAGAAATGTAAGGCACAGAGCAGYAGAGATCACCACATTTCGAGGCACATACTTACCTGCACACACAGAAACACGCATTTAGAAGGACCACCAGTCAGAAGCAATAAGGAAGAGGAAAATGGACAGATTACACTTTAAAGACACATTAAAAAACCCCCCAAAACCAAAACAACAAAAAAACACCACCATTAAAAACCAAACCAAAACAAAGGCCAACCCAGACAAAGGATGTACACTGGGAAGAGCTATGTTTTCCTATAGGAATGCTTTTATTTTCACATAAATGTTAGAAGAGCTACTTTTCTGCCTGCAAAAAATCTCTAGTGCATGAAATCCAGGGAGCCAAGCCTGCTTGTGGTTATTCTGCTCGAGAGGAAGGAACTGCTCATCTGCACAGCTTCAGAATTTCTCTAGTCCCAGGCTGTGGGCGAGCCTGACGTCAGTCCCAGTGTGAGCCATAAAAATCCCCTTCAACAACTAACACACTCCTGTGTGGGAAGCCTATGGCATTATTTTAAGCAAGGACCCAAGATTACCCTGATGCTTTCTTGCAATATTTATCATAGAGCCAGGGATGGGACTGAATGCAGAAGAAATGYAGGTGTCCATCTCCAATACTTTCACGTGATCTCCACATGGACAATGGTGCATTCTACAGACATGTATACATTATGAACCCTAAATCTACTCTAGGATCATCACTGTTGACCACTGMCTCAATGTAAATGTTTCTGCTATAATAAACTTTTTCTTCACAGTAAAAATAAATGTGGTATTTGTGTAATACTCTCACAATGGGGGGCCCTTGGAAAAAATCTTCAGTTCTTGTTAAAGGCAAGTTACCTCCCGTCTTCTATATATTTAATTCACAGCCCTGGCACCTCTTTTACCAGATTACTCTGATTTTCTAGAAGTATTTAGATGAGARACCCTGGAAGAGACTTATTTTGCTTTTAATAGGTGACCAGAATCTATTTTGAGCCACATTAACAGCAGCAAAAATAATGCCACCATAATCTCTCACGGCATTTTCCCTTACAAATGAAATTGAAGCCATGCTTTATTTTCAAACAGCAAAAATCTCTCAAATAACTGTCATTTCACTTGAAAACACCTAATTGAGGCAGTTAAATATGAATACAACCCATACACAACATACCCATGATGCAAAAGAAAACTGTTACCTACTTAACTTATAAATCCTAACTCCTTCTGGTAAACTGAAACCCACATTTTATTCTTAGAAACATCCCTACATTCCATTTTAAATCAGTGCTGAGAAATCAGCATGTCTGTAAACTCATGTTGGTTTAGAGAGTGCCCTGACACATCAGTTCAATCAGTTTACATTAAAAATAGACACTCATCAATTGCTGGGGATTTTCGGAGTCCTTCAGACTAAAGACATTCTAATTTAATAGATTTATATTTTTTAAATATTTTTATATTTTTATTAATTTTTTAATAAAATTAATTTTTATATTTTATATTTTTATTAATTTTTTAATAAAAGCAACAAAAACCCTCAGAGTAAACTTGACTGAGATCCATCTACATCTCTCATACAGTCCAACCTATACTTTGATTTCCACCAAAGGAGAAATTAATACAGAAATCATCATATAGCTTTTAAATGGAGTTTCCCAACTATTTTCATAAACAAATACCAAGAGAAGCCCCAGATCAACAACATGTTAATAACTGGTACTCATTTTAAACACAAAGTTTACAGTACTATCCTTCATTTCACTATTGAAGAAACTTAAACTCGTGCTTAAAACATAAGCACCCACTACAAAGTGCTTTATTTAACTTTGGCTTATATACTGGATTTCCTGGAATAAATTCCACAAGGCTGAAACAGACTCACAGGAGCACGGTAGCTCAACAGGCAGCTTAAGGTAAGTGCCTGGTAAAACAAGATTTCAAGAAGCTTTGGAAACATCATTTCAATTTTTTCCCTCAAGTAAGCAAAACTTTCAGGCTTGTGCTGGCAGTGCCCTGGCAGAGCAGCCCAGATTGGCCGGAGCGGCGTGATCCGAGCCCRGCCCGAGCCCGCTGCCCAGGAGCCAGGCCAGTGATGAAGTGTCAGGAATGCGCCCTAAGCCCGGCCCAGCGGCTCTGGATTCAAACGCTGCTCGGCTCAGGCTCGGCGCTGCCGGAGCGCTGTAACCTGGGCAGTGCACCAGGGTGGCTGTGCCACCTAGTGCTGCTTGTCATGTACTGTCGGAGCCGAGCGGCAGCGGCAGCGGCAGCGGGGGAGCCCGGACACTCCTGGCCCAGCTCCAGCGCTCCGCTCCGCGCGTCCCTCGCTCGGCCACTCGCTGACCGGCACCAAGGGGAAAGGAGCCGGCCGCAGCCCCTCTCCTCCAACTCCTGCAGCCACAGAAACAGCCCTTGAGCTTCCCAGCCACCGGCAATGTCCCAGCGGATGCACGGGACAGACTCCATCAACTACGAGCAAGGCGCGACCGCGCCAACATCACCAGGGCAGCTGCTTCAGGACGYGGGTATTATCCCAGCAACTATTTATGACTTGGTTTATTCTCCTTATGTGCTGAAGAATTTGTCTTTTACACAATAGGTAACTACTTTGTTTGAATTAAAAAATTATAAAATCCCCGGAGCTGCAGCATAGTGCCTCAAACTCAGCATCTTTGGTAAGAAAACCTTAGCATGTTCAGTAGTGCCCTTTGTCCAAAGAGATCCTAAATGATCCTTACAAGTAAAMGTAGAGCAATAACCCCATCAGGAATGCACGTGGAAAGAAAAAAACAAAACAAAACAAACTAACACACAAAATCTAACAAAATCTCTAACTGCACGGCTAAATTACAAATCACTCTGGCCGTGGTAAGAGCACAGCAGCTCTTTAAGACCGTGCCATGGTAGCAGAAACTCAGGTACTGCCCAAGCAAGAGGTGTAAGTTTCTAGGAAAGGAGACTAAGGTCACAGAAATCTGAAGAAATGAGGCTAGTAAACACTTAAAATCTAATTAATTGCAAAAAGTATTCCAGTGGTATCACACTTGGTAGCTAGGCGACCCTCTGCCCAGGCTGCCCGCCTGGTTCCCAAATAACAACTTCAAACCATTAGTTCCCAGCAGCTTCAGAATTCTCCTATGCAAGGGCGCACCGAGGGCCTTGCACGCTGCTCTGACGCAGGGGCTCGGCACACACACCACCCTTCTGTTTGCACAGCTATAAGCTGAGTTTATATTGGTACAATTAGTGTTAAGACACGGATAAAAATCAGCCACTACCACACATGCTACAATAAAGTGACAGGCTGGACCATAACCTTTTAGCATTAGAACTTGCCAGAGTTTATGACCTGTCAGCCAAACAGTAAAACGGCAACGAACTGCTGTGATACACATWTTAATACATTCTTAGAAAACCTACATCCTGTTATTAGAAGTGGCAAGTAGAGGATTTTTAAATGGCCTCATTATTACTTAGTGTACACAGAAACTGTTACAGTTTGAACAGTAAAATGAACTCCTTTGTTGAATTACTTCAAACTCTTGACTAGGTGGATTTAAAATAGCACTCAAGTATATGCCTAGCACCTCCACCTCTTTATTTGCTGTTAAATGAAGACAAAACCAGGCCGCTGAATAGAGMAGTTAGCCCTTATTCCAGGGCTATCAATAGACTGCAATTGATTAAAAGGGAGATGACCAAAATCAAAGACATCCTGTAACACACTAAATTTAGSCACAGTAACCCTCAGACATTTCTTCGAAATGCCAAGGGCTTTGGGAAGCTAAGCTCCACATCAGGTATCCCTGCAGCACTTGGGTCTCTGAAGCCACTGCAGCAAGCAGAACATCGAAGCCTAAGCTGCTCTGCTGTTTACAGCTTTGTTCCATACATACTTTCCACTTCAGCTCAGTAGCAATCCAATTTTTAATTTCAGTTCTGCTTCAATTATGGCCCTTCTTGAAGTTGACCATGACTTCCTAATTGTTTTTTCTGCCCTCAGCTTTCACACACCAATTAGATATGAAATGCTCTCCAGCTGCACCTTCAGTTCACACCCAATTAGGGGATGCAAAGAAAAGCAGGGCTGCCTGGTGACAGAGACATTTCCTGTGTTAAAACGGTAGGAAATGTGACACATCCTTAAGAGCACAGCTTGACAAAGCACGTAATCCCAGCCTCTCCTACACGACAAATGTGAGGACACTGGAGCGAGTTACCTGACTTCTCACTGCTCACTTGCAAGAATTATTTGTGGGGGGAAGAGGGGGTGGAGAGCATCGAGCTCAGTAACCAATTAAATGACATATCTGAGTTGTGCTGAAGAGAAAGCAGTGGAGAAAGTGAGGGCACTTAGAAAAGGAGGTGACCTAAGTCTAAAGGTTTCTCTGTACTAAGAGAAAACAGAAAATAWAATTACTTACTTAGCAATTGTTTAAAAAAAAACCCAAGCAATTTAAAACATTACTGCTATTGTGTATTCCTTCAGTACGTGTCCATTTAGAAATCTTTCAAATTTTCTTTCAGAAATCTTTCACAATTTGTGATATGATTGATAAACAAGTATTTTTCTCCGAATTTAAGAATCTTTTAGAAAAACAGACTTCTTGCTCAAAATAATGTTTGAAATCCACAATATTCAGCTTTCTCCAGTAAAATTTACTGCATTCACAAAGAAATTRAAGTCCCTATACAAAGGTACAGCATTGCCTCAAGATACAAGTCTTGAAGGGAGGGGAAGAACCAAGAGTAAAATATTTCAAAAACATTTTACTCAGGCACTCATAATTACTCTGCAGTTCATTCCAGAAATCAGAACAGATATTTAGGATTATTCAAGATCTCCCACGAAAGATTTGTACCTAAATGTTTCTCTCCCTTCACGTTTTTCTTTCACAAGACTAAACACAAATTAAATTAGGGCCTCATGCCCAAGTAGGTAAAGGTATTGCTGTGGTAGATGTAGCGCTATTTAAAGTATCTACAGCAATTGCTGTTCTCCTTTCTCCCCAGGGAGTGGAGGGCAAAGYGCTCCTGCAGGAGGGGTTATGCTCCCACAAGCACCCAAAGCACACAGTTAGCCAGTGCTTGTAGCTGCAGCAGGAACTTTAAACCAGCCCCTTCTCTCATCCCTCTGAAACCATTCTAGGTGCATCCTTGAAAAGGCATTGACTTTAATGGTATAAAATTCAACAAGACTTGGAATTAACCTTTTAGTGAATCTTTCACATTCAATGTGAAATAACAGAGCAAGTTGTGATGTGACATTTTTGTAGGTGAAAACATCAAAGGCAGCCCTGCCACAGACTGATCTACCTTTGAACACCCAAGGGTATCTGAGACTGCCAAGTCTCTGTAGACTAGACAGAGAGAAAGAAAAAAGGAAGAGAAAGAGATCTAAGATATTCCACTATTTAAGGTGAAGTCATTTTAACTAGGATTTAATTCAATCTTTTACACTTTGTTACTGCTGGTGGTTTTTTAATACACAGTCAAAAGAGAAGATCAGGATAAAAGGAAAAGAATATTATTTCTGACTGTCAGGCCATAATAAGGCATAAATACATGAAAATTTAACTGGCACCACTTATTCTTTCCTTCCTCTTTAGCATTCATGCCTTAGGAATTTCTTTCTATTGGAGTTATGCAATAAACAAACCAAAAAAAAAAAAAAAAAAAAAAAAAGAGAAAGAAAAGAGCAGCATCAGCCTTTCAAAGGGCTGCAGAAAAGGTAAGTACCTGTCTAATAACTCAAACAACTGAATTAATGGACACTGACTACTCTTGCCCTTTCTCCCAAGTACACACATTAAATGCTCTTGTGGTGTTGCGATTGGGGGCTCGCTGGAGTCGAGTCCCTCTTGAAAGTACTCCTAATAGGATGCCCTCCTGACCCTCCTGTACTCTGGGCATAACAAGAAATGCCAGCCCAATTTCTGGCTTGCAGCTCTCTGTGCTAAGAGGACACCTTTGGCACACCCGGCCATGCCCAAACCCCTGACCCAGAGAGCTGCCACCAGTGAACTCATGAAAAATTCAAACTGTKGTTAGCAAAATGGTGCCCAGCTGGATCCTACACAGTTACAAAGCACAGCAAGTGATAGAAAAACAGCCTTTATTGACAGGGTTCTCCTTCAGAGTGAGGATAAAAAATATGAGCTGTTACTGAACCAAACCACACAGCCCTGTCCACAAGCCATCATGTTTGGGGAGCTAGAGCTGGGAACTTGCTTTAGAGCAAGGCTTTTCTGCTCCAACTGCAGSAGAAACCAGGTCAGTCAGCTCACAGGGACCCTGGGCTGCTCCTGCTGGCTCTGCTTGAGAGCTACAGCAGAGGAGTCTCAGGCCACYTCCATCACCTTCCAGCAATGAAGTCATTAAAAGAAATGTACTTGGAGACAGAAAGAGGTTAAATTTGCCAGGTATGGCACCTGCCTGGGAAGTCAGCACCTCTTTCTGTTAACAACTCAAGGGCTTTATTTTTGGAAATAGGCTACGGCAAAAGGCTAGACTAGGCCAAGGAAGGAAAGAACACCAAAATCRCAGCCAAAACATGTTGAAGAGAAGCTCAGAACACCCACAGTAGACTGTACAGGCACCCTGACATCCTGCTTCTGAGGTTGAAGTTGTTGTATCAAATTTGTTAAACCCTACACACTCTGAGAAGCTGCATGCTCCCTAAGGAATTTATGGCAGAGAGGTAAACAGCAAAACTGKGAACAGCCCTGAATTTTGCTGGGAKTTGGGTCACAGACTGGCTTTCTGAACAGTGGAGGTTGGCACAAGGAAACAACAGCCCACAATTCTTACACTAGACCCAGGACACAGACTGACTGACTAAAGACAGGTCTCCTGTGGGGACCAGATGAGGATGTAACACACAAATTACCTCCACACCAAGATACAAACTCAGCCTCCCAGAGACAATGCAACTTGTGCACCGATGACATTTTGATAGCTAAGGCTATTRAAGAACATGCCAGAAAGTAGAGGGAGAAGAAAATTAGCAACAACTTCTTCATAAAGAATAATCGCAGCTCAGCTGTGCTTGAACTTCCTTCACAAACCAATGCCTTACACAGCTGTGAGGAGCCTCGACCAGGAGGAAATCTCTCACCTCCTTCCAGAGCAATGAGAAATGAAGTGAACCACTTGAAAAAGTCAAGAATTCTTAAATGGCCTCTTTTCTGAATCAGCTTGAATCTATTTGAACTTATCTTCAAAAAGATCCTGAGATCTCACATAATGGGGAAAATTATATATATGATACAATTTCCCATGGTTCTTTCACAGTCACTAAGAGACAGTGGAAGAAAGACAACGTGGAAGCGAGCTGAGATATAAAGCCTTAGATGAAGYTGCTAATTCTCACCCAGCTTCCTCCCACACATTGTGGTATCTTGACCTTGATTTCATCTCTATCAATGATAACTTCAATGCAGCAAAGATTTTTCTGATGATCATTTTCTTTCTCAGAGTCTGTGATGCCACAGCAGAGGTAGGATATGGTTTCATGCATTAAAAAGCYGAACAGTTAAGTTTAAGATCAAAACTGTCAGTTTTTATCCTACTTGAACACAGAATTGTGACATTTGAAAAAAAATTTCATTTGAAATGCTCATTGATGCACCAGCGAAGCTCTCAAAATCATCTTAGTTGCATGAGCTAGGTGTTGACTGAGTGGATTAAAGCAAAATCAACAATCTCTCAGCAGCAGAGCACAGACTCTTGTTTTCACCAGACCTCCTGAATCATACACTGAAACACCTGCCAAGGTTCCTACCATCTACATCCAGTTGTTCTTTTTCTTGCACAACACCTGGAATGGCAACTTCCTCTTACCTGTTCCTCTAAACTGCTTTTTCAGCTTTCCTCTTTGGAGGAAGAACTACTACTACCAAAAAAAGCCCAAACAACAAACTTCCCAAAGCATAGCAAATATAGGCTTTCATGACTCAAGCCACATTTCCAATGAGTCAAAAATTAAGTATCATAGCACACCAGACTGTAAACAACTTACCAGCACAGGACGATACGATCACGGATGGAATTTTTCTTTATGTTCCATTATCTCTTCTTATCAGTCTCTGAAGAAGGTCTGTTTTTCCGTGGCTAAATTGTAAGAGAAAGGAGGAGCGGCGCGGGCGCGGCCCGGAGCTGGGTTAGTGAGGAGCCCCCTGCGCCTGGGGCAGAGCCGGGCTGAGCCCGGGGAATCAGGGCTGGAGGGACCAACGGGCTCCAGATAGCCA
>NW_026623578.1:171212-239310 GCF_030028575.1 Malurus melanocephalus | reverse complement strand
AACGCGACACCCAATGGATGCCGCTTGCTGCTGCACTTGGTCCGGAGGGCAGAAAAACACACTGAAATAAGGTTTGTGACAGCATCAATCAGCTTCCTTCATACGTATTAAGTCCCCTTCTAACTTATTTTAAAACAAACAAACAAAAAAATTGAAAATAACTAAGATACGAGGATTATACCAGGCTCTGTTTTGGAAAAGAAAACCAAACGCATTGTGGGTTGTGAGGGGAAAGACATGGAAGTGAAGGCTTCTCTGAGGCAGTTGGGTATCAGGAATGTAAATATGTGATTAGACAGTGCTGTACTGTCAAGCATCACTCCTGCACTCCTAAAAGCCTCATGTCTGAAGATACACAAACAAGTGAACAGCAGCAAATAATTTATTGATGCCTTCTACCCCATTACTTCTGTGACAGACCCCAGGGCTGCTGCTCAGAACCAGACTGACACAAGGACACACAGGAAAGTACAGGCCCGGCAAAACATTTCACAGCTCCTAGGAACACAAATGGCAAGAGGGCATTGATGGAGGGTGTTGCTGCTCTTCTCAGAGCCACACCTCTATCAGCAATAAAACAGGAGCCAGGGAAGTGACTGCTCCTGCCTTCAGATTAAAATTCTGCCTTGAGTACTGTGGGCATGTTATGGCTCTGCTTACATTTCTGAAGTAACTGGTGATTTGGAATTATCAAAGACTAACTTGGAAATGGACTGGTTAATAGAAACTTTTCCAGAAATCTCTCCTGTTTCTGAGAATTATGATATCGGAGGAGCTTCTCCAGGGCATGTGGGCTTCAATGACAAATAATTTAGTGGGAAGAGAGGGACAAAGCAGTGAAAAAGGAAGGTKCTGGGATATTCCACTGTAGAAAGAGAAGAAATTTTCACATGTCCGTGGCAGGTACATTCAGTATAGATTCTACTGATGAACCTGCATTTTCTATTGCAGGCCAGAGACTGCAACAAAAAACCCACTGGAATAGTTGATTTAACTTTCTGGTTTTTACAGCCAGAGACACTAACCTTACAAACACAACACTTCACAATGTACTCTGGCCTAAGATACATTTCTTTCTGCAAGTGTATCTGAAGATACAATAATTATATACATATAATAATTAGTAATTGTTTAAATTCCAATATGATAACAATAAAGCATTCCAAAAAAAAGGGAAGTTACCAAATGTTCAAATTTCTGAGCAGGACTCTCCTGCCCTCTGCTCTTTCCTGTTCCTGCACTGGACTGAATGCGCCGCAGTCCCACACTGCATCCATGGGCATGGACTTGAGCAGAGGCAGCAKCAGGCAGTGCTAACTGATCCAGCACGTGCAGATCTGCAAATCCTACACCACAGCCMAATTCCTTTCCTTCCGCTTGTGCAAAATTTCCAGTGGGAGACAAGAGACACACTGAGAAAACCTGGGCTTGTGGCAGCTCTAAGTTTGTTTGAATTCAGCCCCATAACATCACAGACAGGCTTTCCACACCATACTGGTTGTGTGCATTCCCTCTGTCTTTCCAAGAACCTACTCCCTTTGGTGGTTCAACAGAACAAAAGAGAACTAGGGGTACAAAGAAAGATTTGTCAAAGATTGTACAACAGAAAACCTCTACGGGTTGTTTGAAGAATGATGAAAAGAACATTAGAGTGAATAGCATACATGTCCTCAATGCGTTTAATGTCTGCTCCGTTTAAAGAAACGGTGTCATTTTGTTTCTGAATTGATATAAGCATTAGCCTTCACTTTTCTCTCCTCAGTTCTGTGTAGACATTCCTTAACTAAGAACTAGCTATGGGCTGGTACAGCAGAGAARGACAAAATCCCAGTTTACCTGAAATATAATTTTGATTAGATACAAGATCCAGTTTACCACTGGGGTATGTCTCAAGTCACACACAAGAAGCAAGGGCATTTAAATGTTTGCTTGAAGTCCAACAGCTTTCTGCCTTTAACTTTGGAGAAAAGTGGTTGTCAATATTAGAGCAGAAGAAAGAATGCTACAGTCCTTCGAGAGAGGCCAGGGTTTCTCACAGATTCTAAAAATTACAGAATGAAAAATCATGACAGTATTGAATTAGCTCTCAGTCAACAAGAGGATTTTATTGCTGGTTTAAACTGCTAGTCAGAACCCAAAATCTCTGSGACAAAGATGGAAAAAGCTAGAAAAATATAAAAAGCTTTATCCTGCCATATAAAGGGGGCCTCTGAGGCCTGCTTAGYACTATGCAATGAATTTATGCCTTCCAAGTCTCCCTTCCCACAAAAAATGCAAAAAAAACTCCAGTGTCCACTGTCAGATAGTCTGTAGAAGGGGTTATTCTTATTGGATACCCCAGTAGTAAAAGATACAAACAGGAATTTGTGACATCAAAACTTTTTCTGAAAACTGTGTAGCAAAAATTTGCAATTTTGTAAGTGTAACATAATTCTGAGAGATGCTCACTGAGGCACCATATTCCTACCATGTTTTCCATATACATTTYCCCTTTCCTAAATAGGCCAGACACARTAGGCAAGGAGACGTCTCTGTAGGCAAAGCATTAGCAATAGTATGTGGAAGGTACATGATCAGTCACTGCATTGCTACTTTAATACAAGAGASAGAATTTACAAGACTCAACACACGTGGGTGCTTTCTGCTGTTTCAAAAAGTTAGCAAAGCTGACTGCTGTCTCTGAAAACAGCAGATTTGTTACAGAATTTTTCACACTTCAGTTTTAATTTAGAATAGTCTGCCGTCGGAGGAGCCACACAGACAAGAGGGAGCATACATCCTTCAAAAGCATCCGACTCCTTCATGGCAAAATAATTCTAAACAGCAAATTACCCCCATTGTAGTGMCTACTGAACACCCAGCCACCGGGCTCACAGCAGAGGGATAGTGGCCAAAGGCTCTCAGAACAAAGCCAGAGCAGCCCACCAGTGCCTTGGGCCATCTCTGTGCAGCGTGTATAGGTATCCAACACACATTCCCAAGGAACAACTGCCTGGGCCCATTCTCTAGTCCCTGCTGCAAAGTGTCCTGAAGGTCAATTAGCACAAAAAATACCATGGAAAACGAATGTGCATTGTTTCGCACTGTCCTTTCTTCTGTATTGCCACAAATGGAGAACAGGCACTGRTACCATATTAAAAATTCTAGATGCGGGGAGCAACCTTCAAGCAACATCTCAGTTTGCTTCTAAAGAGTTAATGCCTGCATAACAGATTAGGCTCAAAGTGATAAAAATGGAGATCAGCAAACATACCTAAAATAATGCATTTTGAAAGTTTTCCGGGAAGAAACAAAACCAAAGCAGAGACAAATGACAGAAACTGCAATCCCAGATTTGTTTTACAAAGTCACAATAAGAAAGGGAGATATGAGAGAGGGAAAAGGCTGGTGCATCCAGGGAGAGAAGAAGGGGTGAGTGGAAACAGCTGGAATTGTTCAGCTGTGTCAACATTCGGCTGTTTTGCAGATTGACTAGCAAAGTGTCATCTGAAACCAATTACATTCCCAAAACCCCACGGACCCAGTTCATAACATTGATTAATCCACATTGCGAAAACATCCCCAAGCAAAACTAGAACAGCTGTCAGCCCTTGCAGCTCAGAAATAGCATTTGATTTAAAATTTAAAAAAAAAACAAAACTAACAAACTACCATGCAGTCTTTAATACCAACTTTGTGATTTATGGAAGATCATATACCTGCTTCTACCACTTAACAGCAACAACATCTCCCCCAGTATTCCCAGGCCATTGCTCTTCTTGCGTTGCCACTGCTGGTGAGAGAAAAGGTTGTCAGCCAGAGGTCCAGGCCAGCACTGATCCCCACACACAAAGCACCTGCCTGGGAACTGAGACACTCCTGAAGCTACCTCTTCCTCTCCTTTGAAGACCCGGGGAATTACATTTTACGTTCTGAAGGAAGCTTTCTCTTGCTTGCATGTTAATTGAATAATTTTCTTCAATAAGTTATTTTTACATGGTGCTTAATGGGTTTTTTCCCAGATATATATATTTATTTTATCAGKTATTCTAGAATAAAGTTTAGAGAAGCAGGAATGCTCTACCAGCCAGTTTCAAAGATCAAGAGACTTTGCACTTAGACCTGCAATATTCTCCCTGCAATTTTATCAGCAAAAATTGCTGTCCMTGGGTAACATCAAGAGAAATTCCACCCTGCATTTATATTTTTATTTCCCAACTTCAGAGCAATGACTCGTCAGACCAACAAGGTAAGTACCGGAGCATAAGTCCACAGAAACAAAAGCATAGAAATAATATTGCTATTGTGTGGTTCAARCCACTGGTGAAGTGACAATTCCTCTTCCAATGGGTGTTAGGTACATGTAACACATTCACCATGTAGCTTTTGAAAGAGATCACGGATTCGAATACAGATACACGGGGAATCTTTAGCATTACTGCACAGCCTATACCAGAATTTAAATTAATAAAGTTAATGTCACTGGACTTAATACATTCCCTATCCTGTACTACAGAGAAATACTTCCCTGCTTTGGAGACTCTGTTTGGGAGGGAAAAGTATAACATTATCAGAATATCTTCTGGCTTATCCCTTCCTTCATTCAGTACTCTTTTTTATTATTTTTAAGGACTTGTCCCAGATCAAAAACCCTACATTATTTAAACTCCAGTAATTCATTACAGTTTCACAATCAAACACAAAAGACAAACACACAGTCAATTTTATCAATTCATTACTCAGAAAATAAGTTATGCTGGGATGGCTATTTGTTTGGAGACAGTGCTATATTGTTGAAAGAGTGTATGTGCAGAAAGGCAAATACATTTCCAAATTCAAGAGTGCAAATTACCTTTTGACTCTTTACAAAAATACTTCACCAAATAGTGTTAAACATGCCAGTAATAAGTTATGCTGCATCAAACAAAAAAAAATCACAAAAGAAAAATACTTCACACAYTAGAAATTCTGTGAAGACACTCACAAGCTGTTCTTGCTTCCCATAAATGTTAGATATAAAGAGAATAGCCACTGGATTTAATATTTCACATTCTGCAATAGGAATAGACAATGGCTTTAAGTACAAACCAGAAAATTGTGAGACCACAGCAAACCCAAATTCAGACAGATGGTCCCCCTGCAGTAGCCAGGCTTTTTAGAGGGACCAATACTTGATCTTCAAAGAACAGAAAATTCAAGAGATACCAGGTACTGCACTCTGTGCTGTTGAACATGCAGGCATTGAGTTATATTTTCTGAACACCGAGTCTTATTATAATTTGATCATAAAAAAAGTTGAATGTCTCCACATTTGTCTTCAAGAATGTAGAGTTAAAAGTCAAGATTACCTCCACCTTATCAAAATCCAGCATGAGAAAGTGAAATTATTTCCCAGGTAATTCTTAACAACACCAATGGCTGGATTCACATGGGCTGCTAATAGTAGCTAACAGACGAGAGAATAATGTGTAAGGTATTCTTAAGATTATAATGAGAAAAATTTGTACAAAGACTTGTAGAATTAGGGCAAAGTACAAAGAGTTATTCAAGCTATATCACTAGCAGACATCCATCAATTCATAGAATCTAAAGTTAAAAAAAGGCAAGTGGGATGATCTATTCTTGCATATCCTAAGACGTGCATATCACAGGTCATTGCATTTCACATCATTAACCCCAGCACTGAGGCCCAAAGTGTTTGATTAAAACTTTTCTTACAGAAAAGCATCCACGCTGAAGCTGCAGATGTCCGGAAATGGTGCAGCAGCTCTTCCTCCCAGCAATCCATTCCCATATTTAACCACATTCAGAGCTGAACATTTTTACCTACTCTTCAATTTGAATTCWTCTGTTTCAGCCACTGGTTCCCATTTCCTTTAGCACCCAGTATTTGCTTTCCCTGAAGCCTCTTGTACACTGTTACCCTACAGACACCCAGTTTTCTCCTTGATAAATGTAAGAGAGGAAGCTCTAAGTGATTGAAGACCAACCATTTGTTCCTACCCCAAGTATTTTGTGGCGACTTTCTGAACTTTGCCCTCAACATCCCTCCTAAGACATGGATGTTAGAATGACAGCAATTATTTTAGAATTGTCTTGCCAAGGTACACAAGCATATTAGCAGACAAATCTGCTCTCCCAGCTCCCATTCCTATTTACACAAGTATTGCATCACAGTTCTCCATTAGCAGCCTGTGGCCAGCTGTTAGTCAAGAGGACCATCCCTGCTTTGCTTGACAGACTCTTCTCCCACTGGAACATTTCTTTTTTTCTTAGACAAGTTCATTTATTTATTTTAGGTCCTCTGTTTAAACAGGAAAAACAATTCAGAGCTTTTTGTGTAAAGTGTCTACTACTTTCTTATCTCGCATTCTGCCACTTTTTGTGCTACCTGGAAATGAAGGAGCAGTAAATCAGAAAGATTCTTCCAAGTAATTTGCTAAAATATTGAACAGTGTTGAAACTAGTCCTGATCCTTGTCAAATTCCTATAGCACCTCACAGTGATTCTCCCRGAAAGTGTGTCTGAGATAAGGCAGTTTAGCCAGAGCTGCATTTAGTGCACAGACTGCTGCAACAAAAAAAGAACTTGCAGGAAGAAGCAWGAAGGGCTTCGGCTCAAACTCAGGAGAGCACTGTGCATTGAGCCCACCCTGCCACTGCATGGACTTCTCTGTCATAAACAAACACCTTACAGGAGTTCTCAGAGCCAGGAATCACATCTGTCACTTAGAGGTGAAGATGCACTGATGTAAAGCAGCAATTAAAACGGTCAGGAATTCCTAGAACAGCCACTAAGAGTCTTCTTGGTTCCCAGTTTTCTGAAGAAAATAYGGATCGTCACCACAGATTGGTTATCTTAAAGGGTCAAGTGTTGAAGAGGAGGTATGAAATGGGTGACTAAAATAAGCAAAGAAGAACAACAGAAGGAATGTCTTCCTAAAGAGAAGAATGACCATATATAGCATGGCTTTTTTTAGCTCTAGTTGATGTGTTTGATGTCTGAGGACCTTTCATCAACTCTGTCATCAAGTGGTATTTCCCAAATGGAGGACTGGTGTTCTGCGAGTGCCAGCAGTTATTTATTTGAGCTTTTGAAAACATGACTGCTCCATTTATCCTTCCAGAGGCCATTACACCAAAGGGCATTTTGCAATACTTGGCTCCAATACTGGCGTGACTGCACCACTGCCTCTCCGTGGGTGCTCAGAACAAAGGGAGCTTCCCATGCACATCAGCTGTCTACACGTGGGGAGCTGCTGACAACTCTGACCTCAGAGATCCCAGGAGGCTTCCCCAGGCACAACAGTCACTGGGCTGACTTACGTGTTTGCACATCTTTGTAAAAATAAATATTCATTAACACCTCCATGTCCACAATACATACCTTTAAAAATACTCCTGCAGGCTTGATCTTTAGTATCTTTCAGGATAGTACCCAGAAAGAGCAGCAACTATAACTATGTAACCAAAACCAATGTAATATGGATCCACGACGCCTCCCCACATGCCACTTTCCAGCCCTCTCATTTTTAAATGACCTTTTATTATTTTTTGCAGACATGCTCTTTCCAGGTGCCTTTGCTCCTGTTTCTTTTCTGTCTTTTCAAATCACTAATTTTATGAACTTTCAACCAGACCAAAGAGAAAATTATCAAACCACCTCTTTGATGGTGAAGGATCTGATTGTTTGCTGAGCTTTCCAGCCAGGCCAACTTCCCAGGTTACATTTCAATATGATTGAGACCTTGGTATAGAAACAGTTTTGGTTTTTTTTACTGTACTGCTAATAAAAGAGAAAAAACCCAGAATTCACTTGAGGACTTGCTCCATATTATACAAWAGGTAAAGAAACACCTCTAAGATCTGAACTTACATTTTAACTGTACAAGAAAACCACCACACCACTGATTTATCTSCTTTTCCCCCAGATACCATTTTACAAGTTGCCATTGTTTAGTAGCTCTTTTATATCAAGAATTTTAGTTAAACTAAATTAAAAATACATTTTAAGATTTATGTGCTAAAAACCCAAACACAACCAATGTGAAGGAGTCTGTCTGCATTTGTATAATACTGAAACACTCCCTCATTGACACCAAAGATTGACCCACAACATATGCCTCTGCAACAGAGAAAATGTTTTCTGGAAATTGGGAATATTATCTTAAAGGTTTCCAGAAGCTATATAAAAGTTATATAGATGAATAAAATTGAATTGTAGTGCTTAACCCTAGAAACATTAAAAGAAAAATTTTATTGAAAAGAAAATGCTTTGGTGACAGYATGATCTCAAAGGTCAGCATATAATTGAAGTTATGTTCTGGACTTTTACAAAAAAATTATCCTGTGCTCCTACTGTTGTAAAAACTAGTGCTTTCCACAGAGCTCATCGATTTTATTTTAAATCCTTGAAGCCTGTTAAGTTTCTGAAGAAGACATGATTGTCTTGTTTTTGTCAACACACCCACCTACCCAATCAACCTTCAAAACATCAAAATTCACTTTACTCCCACTATCTCCTTGATGTAAATTATTCTCCTATTAATAATTCTCTTTTGTTATAATCAACCTTTCCTACCTCGCATGAATTGCTCTCATGCTAATATGACCGAGTTTGATCTAACTTCTTGAAAAAAATCCACATTGGAAAAAAAAAAAAGTTTGGGGCAAAATCCTTGTTCCCCTCCAACAACTGGAAAATATCTTACTGTTTGTGGTGAATTTCATCCTTTCACCTGCAGGATTCAAAAGCATCCCTGTAATTCAACTGGGCTCATGACACTGGAGGAACTGGCCATTACTCACAGGTATTTGCCAAGTCACTTTATATTCCTGCATTCCATCTGAAGTGACTGAGGACTTGCTTGGCTCCAGGACAGGTCTCCCTGTTCAGGACAATCCCGAGCATTCCCAAGGGGCAATTCCTGCTAATGGCCGGGTAAGCCACATCCCAACCCATGAACATCCACTGAATGCCTGTCTGGAGAACAGGACTGAGACAGTCCCCAATGTTTGTTCACTCAYCCCACATTATGTTGCCAGTGCAAAGCAAAATTTGTTCTACCCCTGAATTACTCTTTTCACCCTCACTTAAATGAGGAGCTTTACGCCACGAGGCTGTGGTGCCACTGAAGGAACAGAAAGGRCATTGCAAGAGTTCACCTGTCTCTATTACCTGCTGCAAACATTCCACACATGGAGAATTGGACTTGTGTGCAGGAATCGAATGCTCCCTATGAGTCCTGCACTAGGATCCAGGCTTCCCAGTTCTGCAGTGAACTTCCTRTATTAAACTCAATCCTTTCAGCTCTTTTCCAGTTTCATGGAAATATTGCTAAAGCAACGCATCTCTCTGAAACTTCCACCATCTGTTCAGCACCTGCAGCACRGTGGCCAGAGGTGCTGCTTACGGCAAGAGTTTCAACACCACCAAATCACATGGAGGTCCCAAAGGTGGAGAGAAAAATCTATGGATCCACAGAACAAGTTTCTGGTTGATGTTAAACCAAAGTCAGATTAGATAATTATAAAAGTTCCCTTCTGAAATCTATTACAGATGCAGTAGTGTCAAATACACTGGGCTGTGTTTTCAGGGCTTTTTTCTGCCACTCGTTAGAACAATCTGTTTATGGGACTGGGGTTTGTTTTGGTTTTTACCTTGTTTTGTTCTCCCCTCCTTCTTCCTGGCTATGTGAATTCTCCCCAGGCACCTCTGAGTTTGCAGCAGCAATTCCCAGGAGACTGCTCTGACATGATAACAACATCCAGACTGCWGCGATCCTGCTGCAAAGTCCAGCCAGTGATCCTCTGGGGCTCCTGTGTGGTCTGGGGTATTTGGGTTTGTTTGGGTTTTCCTTCATCTTTTCTTTTTATTATGAAAGGGTTTTTTGTTTTTTTTTTTTAATTTTTAATTTCTCTTTGTAATTGTTAAAGATACTTTGTTACCCAGGGAGTTCATGTTGTCAAGAAGAAAAGGTTTTTAAAATGCAAAGACAGCCAATGAATTGTCCCTTTTCCTGCTTCTCTGACTTCCTAGATGCTTTAAGCAATTTTTTTTTTCATCAGGCTTATATGGTGATATRTAATAGGTACCAGAATCAAATCTCAGATGTGCCAAATAGGCACTGAATTACAGAAAGTGTCCCTGTAGCAGCTGGTGAGTTGGACAGGGTGGGTTTTTGTATCATCATTGCAATATATTGTGCTGACTTTCCTAAAAACAACAACAGGAATTTTCAACTTCAGTCTGTGATCAGATTTCAGCTCTTCTACTGCAYCTCATTTCTTGGGGTAACAGCAAGAACTAACAAACACACTTTCAAACTGGTGTTTTATGTGAAAATCCAAAAGACAGCCAAATTTATGAGTACTGCTGGGAGATATATGACTGTCTTTTGGCAATGAACATTGAGCGATGAATTATTTTAGCAGCACAGGTCAAACAATAGAACTGTGTGACAGCTGCAAGCACACACAATAGCAAAGAGCACAGTTTAACTGAAACTGAAAAATGGTTCCTAAAAACTCTGTCCAGCATGACAGAATGATTTTTTGGGKGAAGATGTGAGGGTGAAATTCACATGTTTTTTAGCAATCTTTTTTTACTTTAAAGTTAAGACTTTGAAAATACGGTGTTCTCCTCCACAGCTAAGTCTTCAATTTAAACAATACCAGTATGGAATAATATTTGTAGCGTGCAAGGRGATGTTATCCCAACTGAAGTAGCACTGTGCTTCAGAGAGTCCTTCACACCTAAAACCACTCGTTAAGCTGTAATCATGGATGTAAACTCCAAGATCCCCGCTATATACAGATATCCTTATGGTGCTAAACTGAGAAACATTAGCAAGGCTTTGATGCACATGCTTAGAGCATGTTGACCATTAATGCTTTTATACTTATTTATGTTCTATTACTTTATCTGATGCTTTAGAAAAAGCCAGGAAAATACCCCTGGCTTAGAAGAGTGCAGTCTGGATTTCCCAGGAGAAAAGGACAAAAATAGGCAGAACATTCCCCCAGAGAAGGGCTGTGGGCCCTGTTTTCATAAAATAAACTGAAATAACTCGAAAGCATTTACAGAAAGAATACAAGTTACATGCTACGCAGCTTTGTGGGTATGTATTCTCTTTCTGGTGGAGTTAACTCAGGGGTGTATTAATTGAAGAACAAAGCTATGCATTAGCTATTTATACACTTACRCAATCAATACTGAAATACGCGAACACATAATTACATAATTATCACATTAGGAAGTCCATAATGAACGATTTAATCAAGTAAAAAAAGAATATCATAAATATGGCCAAATGATAATGAAACTGCACCACGTGAAAAAATCTGACTGGGAAAAGSCAAGTACCCAGCAGAAACTGGTAGGGGACAACTAGTTTACACATTGAGATAGATCACAACTGTATTATTTAAGAATCCTGAGGACATTTCTGTACTTCAAAGAATGAAAATAAATAAAAACTCAAACCACTCAACCCACTGACACAAGGACTTGAAATAAGCAATGATTACATGCGGATTAATGTTGTTAGAGGTTAGAGCCATAAAAATCACTATCTGCTCATAAAGACAGATGCATGATAAGATGACAGATTTTTGAGAGAGCTTTTCTGCTCCACAGATTCATTTCATGATTCTATATTCGGAAACAGCTCCATTCGTTTTGTTTGCTTGGACCTGGTTACCATCATCCTCGAGATTTTCAAACTCYGTCTGCGCAGCTCGGAAATGAATAATTTATCAAGTCCCCTGTATTTGCATCTGGAGCCTTTACTCAGGGCTGTGTGGAGCTGTGCACAGGCTGAGCAAAGCAGGCTCACCAGCACTCCTGAACAGCCGCAGTGTGCTGGGGACAGACAGYCACAGAGCCCGCTGCTGTCCCTGCTCCACAACTGCCACACCAAAGGGCTGCCAATATCATCAGGGGCACGACAGTCACGGAGGCCCTCGCTCTGTGAACACCTCACARGTACCAGAGTGGGCAGATTCAGCCAAACTCGCCAAGTTCCACTGAGCTGCATCAGTAGAGCGGGTCACGGATGCCAAGGAGGCACTGCAGCTCCGAAAGCTCTGGCACTCTTGTAGGAATAATGGCCCAGAATTGGCAGCTGGGGGTGACTATGGAAACAACCACTGCAGGGTCAAGAGCAGGAAGAGACRGTCACAGAGGAATGAAAGCAACAGGGAGAGTTAAAGATCAATAGACAGAGCCCAGCCAGGCCAAAAGCCCTCCCCCACYCTTCCTGCAGTGTCTTGTGCTCTATTAGCACTTGAGAAGCCCTCTCCCTGGTGCTGCCTTTGCTCCCAATTGCTATGCCAGTCATTGGAACTGTGTCCCAGTCCAGTAGTAGTGTATTTATTAATAAAGCCATAAACTGGACCGAGCTTTCTCTGCCTGACAGAAAGGTTGCTACAAACACGCTTCCATTATTCTGTAATTTCAGCAAGGAGAAGCAAAGAATTGGATGGGAGAAAAGGACAAGATAGGGAGTGGCAAGGAGCAGTCCCTTGAGAGCTCAAACCAACAAAAATGCATAGTCTCCACTGTGGAAAAAAATATGGCTTAATAAATCATCATCTGAAGTTGCCATGGTAATAGTAAATGTCTAGTTCCCCATACTGTTTAACTCCATAYATCCACTCCTGCAGGAGAGGAATAACACCGACTTGTCCTCCGTACCAAACACTGGAGATTCTTATTTAAAGATGAGGACAGAGTGTGCAGCTCAGCACAGGCAGGCTCACGACCTGCAGGGTACTTGAGGTGAAGGAACACTTTCTTTATGCAAGTCAGCTCCACACCGCACACCCGCTGTACTTTTTGCAGAACTCGCTTCCTGGTGCAGTTGCCTCCGAACTGCAGCTTGCCAGATCACCAGCAAAGCAGCCCTTGCTTTCTAAAACTGGAAAACGCTCTCGATTGACTGAGCAGTGCAGTCCCACATGGAATGCCGTGTAATAAATTATCATAGCTGTAGGTAAATATAGACACATAGATAGAATCCAAAAGAGCTTTTTATGTACCAACGACTTCTTGGAGGGAGGGGCCTAAGTAAAAAGAAAGAATCTGACAAGAAAAAGGATGGTGCGTGGGTCTCTCGCAGAATAAGGTCAGCTCCCACAGACTTCCTCAAGCAAGTTTCTTAATGTTCCCGTATCTCGGTTCCCCCATCTGTACAACAGTGTTAACATGTACTCTGCTTATCTAAGCTTATTAGCATGTAGAAAGTGATTTGTAATCTGAAAAGTTCAGAGTCTATGAAAAAAGAAAACTTTTGTTTCAAAACTTCGCTGCCTCTAAGAGTCTGAAAAAATAGCCTGGCTGGCAATGCCTGTGCCAAAAAGCACTGTCAGTGTTTGTAAAGCAGAGATGAAACATTTCCGCATCACACAAAGAAGCAAATTGACTAGTCATACTTAAAACACTATAATAAGATAAATAAGCAAAAAGACAGTCAAGAAAAACTAAAGCGACAGTGGCACTAGGAACAATCAGTGACTGGAGAAGTGCAGCTCAGAGRCAAGAGGAGAGAGAAAGTAGGGTTCAGCTTTCCAGCAAAGGAGAGTGCCAGTGCTGAAATCCAGGAGGTTTCGGTGTCTGGAAATCAAGCGGATTTTTCTAAATATTCATTTAAAATGCTCAGTGTCCAGCTCGGAACATGGTCACGCCTATGGCAYGTGACAGCAGTTTATGTAAGGTCAGGTTAAATATCTTTCCTGGTTTCTCAAAAGTGAGGTCCCTCAGACCACATACAGACCATGAAATCTCATTGCCAAAACCCAAGCCACAGTCGGTGAAATATAATCTGTGAATAAAGAATACTTGTTTTCATTAAAACAGGTCCTAGAACGCAGTGCCAGCACAGCCAGAGCAGGCAATTCAGCTGCGCTCTCCTTGTAGGCTCTTAAGCCATTGCTACTGCAATTTCACATTAAATGAGATATGACGTTAGCCTAGAACACAGCTCTTGTAAAATTGGGATTTTTCAAGAGGAGCAGCCAGATCTGTTTCTACTGACTGTTCTAGTACAGTGTCAGCCACCAGTATTTTTCTCTCAATCTTTACAGAGAGCTCTGTATCAAGCTACATATATGTGATGTATATAAAATAGTTCCTAGCTTAGAGCAATTATCACAATTCCCCATTCTCTTCTTTAAAAGAATAGACTATCTAAAAAATGGGACAGGATTTTAAACAAAACTAACTTACTGTAAGTCTGAWTCCTTTTTAAAATGAGTCTTTTCCTGACCTGTAAAAGATGAASCAAAGGTAAAAACTTCTCAAAACAATGATAAAATTTCACCCATTGTAATCAGACAAAATTACAGACTGTATCTCACAGGTAGAGGAACACCTTGTTTGCAAGAAGTACAGCAGCTGAACATCTGAGTTTCTTGATAGAATATTTCAAGCACCCATTTCCTCCTCTTTCTGCGTGCAGTTTATGTTCCTGAGCACAGAAGTAATGCCAAACCCTGCCAAAAGCAGCGATGCACARCTGGGAAAGGCTCCTTGGTGTCACCAGGGGTGTATCACATACCCCCACCTGGGAGCTCAGGGTTTCAGGGTGCCTCCACTCCTCCCTGAACTGCTGCATCCAGCCCTCACTGTCTCATAATGCAAACCCACACTCCAGATGGAAATATCAATCCATAATAGGCTCAGGGCAAATATCCAACATACSGAGGTTACATCACAGTGGATGCAATTTGCAACTTCAATGGAAAGACAGTGAAAGGAATCAAAGTGATCCTTTGAAGAAAGTGTGATTTACARGCTAATGCAAGACCAGCATTTTGTGTCCTCTGTACAAAGACATCCATGGCTTGACATTAAATATGTAAAAGATTAGAGCTTGGGCAATTTCCTTGGAAGCTACCAGTGCTATCTTCCTGCAAACACTTTGCTTTCACTCTGAAAGAGGCCAACGTATCAAAATATTGCCAAACTGTAGCATTGACAGGACAAGTGATAACTCACTGAATTAAAAAAGAAAAAGAGGACACCATTCCTTACCTGAGAAAACCTTATGCCGACAATGGACACAAAAGACRGCCTCTAAGTATGTTACAGAAGAGGTAAAAAATAGTGCAAAACCATAATGAATGCCCAAGTTAAAATCCATGAAAATTTTGATCCCTAGTACTCTCTCTCTTTTCTTCCCTCTCAAGGGACACAGGACTCATGAGGTCAGCTAGGCATTTTCTGCACAGTGTCAAACAAAGCAGACAGTATCAGAGCACTTGGATACAAAGCAGGCTTGCAGAAAAATACACGGAAAATTATTCAGTCTCTTCTGAACAAGGACGCTGGCAGTGTCTTCAAACACAACCGCAAGCTTATTTTTACCTAGTCACATTTACCTCATATTTAAGAAATTCCTAAAACATAGAGTATTTTTAAGATGATAAATRTTTCTCAATAATCTGKCTCTTCTGCATGTATCTTAGKTTTTTTTKKWWTKWARRTKAARRTWRRMAYMKGSWYYACAGCACAAACCAGTTAGCATTTTCTATTTCTCTTAGCMATTCTGTGGACAGAAGAAAAAAGAAAGTGTGGACAAAAGGAAAAAAGTGTGCAAACATTGTAGCTGCTGGCAGGCCACAGCGAAACAGCACTCATTCTGTATATCCCTGCCAGGGAGGGGGAGCTCCCCAGAAGGGGCAGCAGCAGCATCCCCACCCCAGGCAGGCACATCCAGCTCCCACTGTCCCCCMTTTTCCCACCCTTGGCATGGTGTGTGTGACCTGAGGGACACACGTGGCACTGCCAGCACTGCTCTTTRCTGTGCACAACAGCCAGAGAGCAGGGCCAGCCTTGCAAAGGACAAGAAGTCGCAGAGGAACTCTGGACAGAAAGCGCTGAAGAGGTTAACAGAAAAAAAAAAAAAACTGTATTAATAAAACATGAAGTTATTTAAAATAGTTCAAGTATAGCAGAACTCACTTTCAGTTATGCCAGACTGGATGATGAAGTTTGTGTGATTAATTCCATTCTCTTCCTTTTCATCTCAGAAAACTGTCAGCTCTGTTGTACCAACAACATACTGTTACAGTGGCATCGTGAATAGCTCTTGGATAGCAAACAAAAAATATTAAGTGAGCTTTGCCAATTACCTACCACAGGTTTTGCTTACAAGCTGTCTTATTCCTTTAAAATACTAYTGTCGGTATATCTAACCTTTTAAAAATAATAGGTACCACTTAAAAGCAATTGCTATTTTAATTGTGAATCGGGGTCGTAAATCCATCCTTTAAGAARCATTTTTACATTCTGCTGAATTCTTTTGAATGTGCCTCCTTTAATTCCCTTGCAGGCAACTTCTGCTATAATGAAATTTTTCATTTGCAAATTAGATTTGCTTGTAGCTAGAAACAAAAAGGAACCWTCATCAGAGAGCCAGTAAAAGGGATGCATCCTTACCTAGTAGGAACAATTAGTTGCACAGACTGCAGTTGTAAGAGATGCCTCTTTTCTTCTTTCTCCTCCAGCTCTACGATCTGAAGCAGGACTCAGAAACATTGGCACAATAGGAAATTGTGAGTCCYAATACACAGTAAAATAAATGCAGAGCTGTGCTTCTTTACCATGTCTTAAAAACTGGACTGTGGTAGGCAGAAGCCATTTGCTAGATGCCATTTCTACATATGTGCACATGTACTATGCATACATATTCATGTTACAGTAGAGAAAGGAAAATTCAATTATTAATGCAGAACTACCACACAACAAGGGACTGAAGCAGAGGTTCACACAWTAAATTCTCTGTTTAAAGGCAGCAGTAATCGGCCTGACAAATGTCACAAACTTCACAGTSTGCTCAACTTGGTTTGATATGTCTCATTGACAACAGAGAACTCCAAAAAACACAGCAGCCAACCCCACCCATAGCSCACTTTCTCCAGCAGAAACTCATTGGCACTTTGATTTCACTTTCAAAAAAACCTGCCAACAGCAAATAGGTATAAAAAGATTTATCAACCAATCCAAAGCTACTCAAGAAGTTTGYTGAAGAGTTAAGTATTGAAAAAGCATCTTTAAAATCCAGCCTCATACCTTGACACACATAAACCCAGAACACTGGGTAYGGTTTAGACTTGAGCCCATGTTTTCCCCACTATGTATTTTGTTTAAACTTGCAAGACTTAATACTTTCTTGAGACCAAAATAATCCTGAGACTGTRCAATCCAGTTGTTATTTCAGTAACTAAACCCTGTGCGAGAGCCGAGTATTGTATTTTTAGGTTCCCTGCAAGAAGCATTGTTCATTTTTATCCTTTCAGTGGGTGATCTTTATCTCTGGCAGCCTTTGGGATCTTTTCTTCCTGTTCGAACACCAAGGACATTCTTATTATTCTTCACTCTAATGAATCCTGTAGCCTTCAGAGTGGGCCACAACTCATTTGGGGAAATTAGTGAAAGGGAATAGCTACCAGATGACAATGAGGAGACCTGAGAATGATCCCATTTTCAGGCATGAAAAGGAAGTAGCTGGAAACATACCTGCCATTAGGCACAGCAGGAGCTGGAAGCTTTGAAACTAACATTGCATAAAGARAAAGTTCTGCTTTTGGAAAAGTGGAAGATTTTATCTGGATACGTAAATCTGTCAATCGCCACATGCCGTATTTCTCTTTGCAGCAGAGAGGTTTGCAAGGGCTTTATTTTTTTCTGTCAACCATTTCAAACACAAAATCCTGCTCTTTTTTTCCAGTCAGCCCTGCACATCAAGCTCAGGAACACTTGCTGAAAAAGCTCTTCCGGCCTTTTATCCTGAGCCCTGTAGAAACCAATTTGAGAGCCATAAACCAGGTTATGTGCAAAACACCGATGAAACCATCACTTGCAGCTTTGCGTCGTAACGCTTTGAAAAATTAAACATCTAGAACTCTCTAAGTCTCCTCCCTTTCCTGCAAGGAGGTAGGGTTTGCCAAGGCTCACAGACCACTGGAGAAGAGCAGGCAAGAGAATTTGCCAGCCCGTACCAAAGCACTGTGGCACAAACGCTGTGAGCTGCCCAGAGCCACACAGTGCCTGCTGAGTGCTGAATGCACCGGTGTTTGTGCGGCTCACACCAAGCTCTGTCCTGCAGCAGCAGGAAACAGGGCTGCAGTGCTGAACTTGGCTCCCTCTGCGCCATTTGGGGAACAGTTTACAC
The DNA here is from genome assembly GCF_030028575.1 of Malurus melanocephalus. Lineage (NCBI taxonomy): Eukaryota > Metazoa > Chordata > Aves > Passeriformes > Maluridae > Malurus > Malurus melanocephalus. The sequence goes on along the minus strand of NW_026623578.1, from coordinate 221,156 downwards.
AGGAAGATCATGAAGGAGCTCCCCTCACCAGCTGCAGCAGGTTCCAGCTCCTGGTGCTSCTGCACTGTGCTGGCCCTCGACACTGATGTGTGTGAGCATCATCACAAACCAGCACTTCCTGACGATGAGCCAAGGCAGCCTACTGCCTCTACATTTAATCCTGGAATTGAGGAAGGACATGTTGACAGCCATGAATTTGCAAATTAAAGGCTGCTCCTAGGCAAACATGCTGACTGAGCTGGCTGATGTGCACCAGTCAGCTGAGAAGGAATTGGAAATGCCKAAGTCAAGTCCAAATACCACATTTCTGCTTTTTCTGATAGACAGATAGGCTAGATTTCAAGGTAAAACAGMTCAGTTTAAAGAGGCTGAGATAGGAACCTACAACAAGTACAAACTATGCAGCCAAGATTTCCTGTTTAAATAACAACATTTTATTCCTACATTCGCATGAAATCTGGCACAACACAAGAGGTAAAACTGTAAAATCCAAATATCTTGGACTCCTGGCAAACTATTTTTGGTAAACTCACTGCTGACCCAATGGTTCTGGGAAGACAAAGCAATTTTCTCAGGCTGAACAACCTGCCCATTACCAGCTCTGAAAAAGTCTTGGTGTCACTTGGTGCCAATTGCTGTAACAACTTGGTCAGGTTTTCAGACCCCTCCCCAGCCTTTGATCCAGGATGGAGCACTCTCCTGAGCCCTGGCTAACCAGSAAGGTGCAGGAAGGCACCCCCAATAAAAGGTAGGAAACCTGAGATCTGTTCTGCACATCTCACAGAGGTCTCCACCTCCTCATCAGAGAGAAGAGTCATTCCTGCCTCAGGCTGTGCACTGGGCACTCCATCCTTGCTGTAATGGCACCATGGCCATTACACAGCCCTGGCTCCCAATCGCTTCCTCTCCTTGCCTTGGTGTCATTTACCCTTTGTCCCTTCAACATCACTCCTGTGCAATAAACACCAAGATCTCCTGCAGAAGCACCCTTGGTTTCTTTTTCTTTCTGCCTTACCACAATTACACTCCCTATGCTGGTAACACACATGGATGAAACTCTTCTGGAAAGCAGATAGCAATAAAAAGGAAAAAAAAAACCAAACCCAAAAACAAAAAAACAGCCAAAAAAACCAGGTGAAGACAAAGAAAAGGGACTAGCAATAGAAGCTATAGGAACAGAAGATGGCCTGATGTGCCGCCAAAGGTAAAAGGAATGGAATCAGGTGTGAGTTACAGACCAAGCAGGCAGCCGCATTTACAGCTTAAACTGCAATTCCATTTCAGCTGCTCAGACCTCTGCTGATGGAAGAAAAGAAGAGGTGTGTTAAGGATGACTCTCAGGTAAAAAGTACAGAAAACCTGCTCCCAGAGCGTGATGAAACTTCACACAAATGGACCAAAATTTAAGCACCCCAAAACCAGCAGAGAAGCTCACACTTTATGGGCCTTTACAGTTCCAGCATCACCCCTAGCACCAAACACGTCCAGTCTCCAGAACCTGACACAGCACTGGCCTAAAACGATAGAAAAACTGACACCTCCTCCTGTCTGCCCTTAAAAGCACTGCAGCACAGTGGCACAGCACAAGTGAGAACAAGGAGGTGACACTTCTTGCCCTCTCACAGCATGTACCCCTGTACCCTGCAGGAGCAGAAGGAAGCCCCACAGTTATCTGAGTGTAGGAGGTAAAGAAGAGAGGTCCAAGAAACAGGCCAAGGCAGGAGGGCTGTCCTGACTGCAGAAATGGTCCCAGGCGGCAGCACTCAAGACTAGAAAAGAACACTCCTCTTGCATCTGAYGGGATAACAACTCCAGTTTTCAGCAAAGCTGCTAAATCAGTGCTTCTGGTGGCAAAAGGCAACTTGCTGTGTTTGCTCCTCCTGCCACTGCGGGTCCCAGGCAGCCAGGGCTGCAGCAGTGCCTCCGTACCACAGCCAGAACCAGCTCTAGCACAGACCTGAGCCCTGCCAGGGACCTCAGTCAGCACAGATCGACAAATCTATTCTGCCATGTGCTTACACATGTTTGAAAACAGTTAATTTCGGGATTTTTCTGGATTTTAAAGGAACAGAATAAGACCAAAGTATTTAAATATTATTTTGATCACGGAAGTAAGTAATAACACCTTTAAAGGARTGGAAAGGACAGAAGTGGACCTATTCTAACATTTCTAACTATATTGCACAACATTTTGCAAACATTAATTAATATTTACATCAGGATATATCTCAGAGAAAACAGCTTGAATGGTGATTATACCTCACCATGGTTTAACAACTGTTTTATATCCCAAGGACCCCAAGAGCTGTGGTAGCTGGAATGGTAAAGGCCAGCTGGGCCTTTCTGGACAGCAGAAAAACAGGGGCCAGCAGAATGGAATGCAGCCCTGGTCTTGTCTGCAGGTCATCCAAAAGCATAAGCTACTCCTCTTATGTTTCAGGAGGAAAAAGCCCCAAAGCTGTGAAACACTCAGAGGTAACTCCAGAGGAGGGCTGAGCAAAATCTTTGAAACTGGCCATGCATTTCAGACACAGCCATACTGAGCCCTCTCTATTCTTCCACTCATTCATTAAATAGCATTCAAATCATCTCATTTTCCCTTCTTACTTCAAGCTGATGACTTCCCTRTATTTTATTTTATTTTTTAAAAGCCTCTCCTAAGCAATTATTTTGCTTAACAATTTTTTTATTGCTGGCATGGAACATCTTTAGATTTCCCCCTGGAGGGCCATCCCTCCTGCCTCTATAACCGATTTCTTGGAATCCAGGGGTTCCATAATTAATCTGAGAGATACTTTCTGTAAGGGATGTATGACATTTAGAGTTACACTAACACTGCCTTTGGTTATGTTTTGGCTTTGTTTTAATCTTTAATACTGAACTTTACTTCAATCTAAGAAGAACTATCTGAAGTGACTGTTAAATCTCCTTTATTTTCCTCCATCTTGAAGAGGTTTGTTGTTATTTCTGTAAACAACTTGCACACTTCCTGAAGACCACCGTGAGTGATTCTGCACAAGCACAAACAAACAGGTACTGGATATTAAGTAGGACATTCCAATTCCTATCACATCCATTGACTCTTGGCTCCAGCCACATTGGAAACCTGGGTCCCAGAAAGCTGGCACACAAAGAAAGGGATCTATGAACACTGTAACTTTGGGTCATTTGCATGCGGGAAGGGATGAAATCTCTTCCCCTTAAACATGCTGGATTTGCCTTACAGCCACCCCAAAACACCACTTTGTAAACGTGGTATGTTTCATTAATCCAGAAAGGATGCAACATCAATCTCCTTTACATCTTAAATTTGATAGAAAGGGTTTTGGTTTGGTTTTTCTTTTTTTCTTTTTTTTAGTTCCCTGCTCAGTTAAACGATATCCTGATCCTTTTTCTTTTTATTGAATTTCTTCTTAGGATCAGTAAGGACTCGTGCTTCTTAAATCACACCTTCAAATGAATGTATCTCAGGTTTTCTCTCTGCCCTGTCTGTCTCTTATTTCAAAATCTACACTTGCTTTTCTCAAGAAAGAAAGAAAAAAAAAAGAAGCCTCCTGTTCCGAAGTCAGATTTAAGATTGTCATTCTCTAYAGATCCCTTATCCAGGTAAATAGGAAAATTAGCAAAACCACACAGGGGTCTTGTTTCCAGGTTTGGGATTTTACTCAATCTCAAAGTCAGTTCTATCAGTTTCTACCAAACATAAATTCTGACAAGTGCTGAACTTCAGCTCTTACTTTAACACCTTTAATCTTCCCAAATACTTCACTTTATAATGAAGGTGTCCCCTCCATCTCCAAAAGCTCTCTCTAAAACAAAATGCTTAATTACAGAGATGATGACCCTGATCCAAGGGACAYCTACAGATCAACAGCTCTTCTTTCTTTGCTTTATAATTTTCTTTAAAGAAAAAGAAGGGAAAAAAAGAAGACCTCACCATGTCTGTAACTTGAAAAGGTGGCAAGACTTTAGACATTAAATCAGGAAATGTATTTATCCCATGCCTAACCAGCATGTCCAGAGACAGCCTGCTGTCCCAACATCAGCCAACCATTCCAACACCAAGGTGCAGAAAAACTGAGCAGCTTTGAGCTCTATCAGAGGCTGCTCTGGGTCCCTGCGAGGAAAAAGGCTTTATTCTGCTTTTTTATTCTGCAATAAAAAAGAGCATGGATACTCTAAGTATAACTACAGTATGTCTTTCTCTCCTCTGAATTCAATGGGATTTGGCCTCATTAATCAACCCAAAAGATGTTACCCAATGAAAACAAGACCAATGCTCACACCAATCACTGGATTCTTGTATTTCCTCTCTTCAGAGATCTTCATAAACTAAATACAGTCAAATAAACCCCAAAATTCAGTGAGCTTTAAAATTAAACCACAGACAGGTGCTGAATTATTTCTCCATAAAGAATTTTTAAAAGCCATTGTACATAGTTCAGTTCAGAAGAAAGGATTTTTTTTTTTTATGACATGCACAAGGTCCTGGCACTGCAAAATGCATGTTGGGCATTTTGCTCCATTCAGGAGGGCTGAGGGCCATGATATGCTGGGGGATTTCATCTCAACTGTTACTAAAGGAACGCTGTAGAAAGGATTCCATTTCAACTCTRTACCTTCAATATTTCACCMTTATGAGAAAARAAACAAAACAAAAGAAGAGCATGATTTTCAGCACATCCCTGCTGTAAAGCRGCACAGAAATACATGGCCTGGCATTTACCCTACTTGCCAAAGTGGGATAATGCWTTGGGATAAAATTATTAACAAAGGAAAACAGACATGTCACAATCCACCTGTGATACTACTTTGATTTTTTTTTATTATTATTATTATTCTTTTTCATATTCCCTCTCAAAATTTAAACTTGGGATGCCTGACAAAGTATATACTGAATTTTTTCCCTATCTTATGACTTGTAATTTATGCAGACTATCATAATGTGAATAATGAAATGATGCTTTGCATAGTTTTATTCCTATGGGTTATAAAAGGAAGAGCATTGGCACTGTCCTGTCATTGCAAATGGTCCTGGATTTCTGACGTCTCACTTCAATTGATGTTAATGAGAAAAAGAATACTCAGGCAAAATCTGCTGTTGGCACAGCATACAAGAAAAAAGCCTCACAGAATCCCAAAAGGGGGAGGGTGGAAGCAGGCAAATCTCTAATGCATAAAGTAATAGAGTTTCAAAAGATCTTTACAAGCTGTTAAGTAGCAGTTGGTGAAGAGAAAAAAAATTAAAAAYTACCTAAATGGCCACACAAGATTTGGGTAGGACCCAGACCTTAACTAATAKTTTCCCCTTCCCATAATTTGTATATGCCTGCATTATGGATTTCAGCTGAAACAAATTAAAATATAAAAAAAAAATAAATTAAAAAGTAGTGTCACTCCATCTGAAACCATTAGAGAGGTCTGACAGTTTCTTTGGGTAATAAAAGTTAAGATATTCATTTCAACAATTTTGGCTTAGACTACACTGAACTTTACTGACAGAAAATGGCAAACCTTCAGAGGCTCAGCCATCATGGCTAATAAGTACTGCAATGAATCAAATTGATTAACTGGATTCCCTATGGACTTCCAAAACATTTCCTTGTAATTCACAAGCAAATATACATATGTGCCATGAGCTTGTTAGATGGATGACAAATGAACAGAAAAGCCTCAGTGTACATACAGCTGTTCCGAGTTTGAAATCCCTGAATTCACAGTCCTGGGAACTCCTCTGGCACCGCTTCCTCCCTTGAACACTTTGGGAAGAAGGCTGAATTTCTAGATGAACACTGCTCATTTGCAAGTGGTTTTCCACCATCCAGCTGGATGATTACACATCAGTAAACTCATTAAGGATCAAATCCTTACTTCCAAAATGACAGGTGACTTTTTTGGTGAAAAGTGAGATGTTACAAGTTAGACTGAAAARCAGAGGTGAAGGAAGGAGGATCAAGACTCTCTAAAAAAAAATCAAGTAATTCAGGGAAAGCAGGAGGACGATGGGACCCCTCACTGTTTCTGTGAACACACCAAGTTCTGATAACTTCTCAACTTCTAGAGAACCTGGTATAGAGGGAAATTCACAGGCCCTGGGCTGACAGGGCACCAAGCTGGGACCCATTTCTGAGGCCTGCAAAGGACTTAATGAGCGGCTGCGYTGTTTTATCTGGGAGAAGAGGGAAAGGTTTGTGTGGCACAGGGAGAGGCGAAGCACAGCTCCAGATGGCAGCAGGTGCTCTGAAGCATGCTGGGCTTTAGCGAGGAAGGAACTGAAATCCTGCAGGACAATGGAAMAGCATCAACCCCCTAACTGCACCCGTTTCACCAGAAACAGAGGCTGTACAGGACAGGGGTTTGTTCATTACAAATCGATAAGGCACTYGTTAAGACTTAGGGAAATCATTCGTCCTTTCAGAGTCCCATTTCAATACCCACAGTCAAGCTACTATATATTTTCTAGAAATACTTGCATTAAATATAACTCAGAGAAATTCACATTCCTAGGATGCACTGAGAAATAATGTATTGTTTTAAACATCTAGTCGTTAACTATTTCCTACTTGCAAGCTGAAGGACTCAAGGGGAATCTGATTAGGGTTCTATTTTTAGTTAAAGATGCTTAAGTGATGCTTAAGTAAAGCAAGGTTCTAATGTACCTTCTTTTGCTTACTAAAAATGATTTTATGTTTTAAAAAAGTCCTGCTGTATTGTTGCTTCTTCAGAGAAAGCATATATAAATACTTCAACATTGTGATCAGTACCTGATAAAAACATTCCACCTTTTGCAGGTTAAAAAAAGTATTTCAAGAAACTAAACATGTGGCTTGCATCAAGTCTGTCCACATCAAAATGAGAAGCCTTTCCTTCCCACTCTGATTTCTGCCTGCCTCGGAAATTCCCCCTGYGAACGCAGTGTGCGCGAGGCCCGAGCTTTCCATCTTTCCATCAAAGTGCTGAAAACTGCCACRTCCACAGCATTCCACTAAATTGGATGGAAGAGCTGTTAACCAACAGGAATCCAGCTGCACATCTTCCTTCAATTTCTCCTCATGCCCCATGATGAGGGCACTGATGTGGAAGGCCACTTCCTACGTTCTGGTCATGAAATATATAGGAGCGCGGGACTCGTGAGCACATTTCAGGGATGTGGTCTTTTTCTAGCACTAACACTGCCCTTGAAACCATAGCAACTCATCACCCAGGCTGATGTCAAAGTATTTCAGCTTCAAAGACTAATGCATTCCTTGGGACGCCATTAAAATGAAAAAGACAGTTTATTGTACCATTTGTTAAAGGACTAAGTAAACCTGCTCCTGATAATGAAATATTGAGYGAGTATTACTTCTTAACAGCTTTGTAATTCATTAAAAGCAAAACCAACCCCACAAAGCCTTCATGTGAATATGTCAAACCAAGGGAAAATGCTGCATGAAAGTTCCTGCTGGAATGATGAGGTTCATCTGTATGTATTTGGATTTGGATGTATTTGGGTTTGGATGACACTGTACCAGCTAATCTCAGAAAGGCCTTGAAAAAGAAACCTCTTTTCAGGCACCAAACTAAGCTGGTACCTGGGCAAGTTCCAGAGTGAGCAAAGGGATTAGAACAAAGCACAGATTTTCCTTTCCCTCAGCCATCCCTGGCTGCSTCTCCCACTCAGCTGACGAGCAGTTTGCAAAGAAAGGAAACAAGAGCAGTGCATCATTTGGTTCCCAGGCTTCTGCTTACCTCGGAGATTCCAGATCACAGTAACTGCTGCTTGAGCCTTCATTTACCTATTGAAATGCCTCATCTTAGCAATGAGCCCATAAAACCAGTCTCTGGCTGGTGTTAACTCCCAACAGCCTCCTCCCAGGCCTTCTTGCCTTACAGAAACAGTTCCTATTCATTCAATCATTTGCTGCAGCTGGAGAGTCTCCCTTCTGTGCATTTCATATATCTGACAATATCAATATATAGACAATGATGCCAATACATCTCTAYCTGTAGAACAATCAGGTGCTTTTATTTTAGTCACCTGGGAGAGGTGGTGCACTTGACCCACAACTCTTCCTCTAAATCCCTCAAATTGTGTGTGTCTTTCTGTTCCAAAATGTGTTTAACTCTTTGGCCAGGTCCAAGTGCATACCCATCCCTCTGTGTCCCCTGCTTTTGGATACTCCCTTGCAAACAATCAGTTGAGTCTTTTCTGAAGTCAGAGACAGGAAAAGTGATGAATGTGACTTGATGAAAAATTTATTAGAAGAAATAAAGCACTTGCCTAACAGTCAATTAGAAGGCAAGAAGTTCTTAAACCAACTAGCCAGCAGCTTGCAGCTGAAAAACTGGAACCCAACCTCATACAAAACACTGTTCTGTTTCAAGAGAGATGGTGTTCCTGTCCACCTCCAAGGTGTGGTACCCACTGTCCTGTCCTCAGCAGTTTCACTCCACCTGGAGCCTGGCAGCACAGGAACAGTCCCAAATTTTGTTGGGATATCTGTGCCCAGAGCTGCCTGGAGGCACAGGGCAGGYGGCTGCCAGCAAGGACTCCAGCCACCACAGCTCCTCTCCTGCTTGTTTCTGAGTGAACAGGCCGGAGTTTGGAGACCTCTGGACAAGCACAAATGATGGCTTTCCTCAGGGAGCCACTCCTTGCTCCCCATCCAGGCTCCATTTAGGGTTTCCCCACGGTAGAAGGCGCTGTCTTTTCTCTCCTGTTCTGCAGCTGCCCTGCAGGTAGCGGGAAGAGAAGGTGGCTCAGAGGAGGTGCTGCCCACGGGGTGGAGGTACAGGTTCTAGGACAGGACCAGGGAAGGAAGAAAGAATGCCAGAAAAAAGAGAGGAGATGAAAGAGTGATTGCCACCCACTTCAACACCCTTTTGAAGTGCTTTGCATCCTCCAGGTTCCTCCCAGAACAACCCTCCACTCTGACATCTTCCCCTTTCATGTCACGCATCTTACCTGCATTTCAAAATGGGATTTTGCCTGTGTGACTCAGAGCCTCAGGCTGTGCCTCTCTGGGATGAACTTCCTCACCTGAACACACACCTTCCATCTAGCAAAAATATTCCTCCCACTCGAGACTACAGAGCAAAGGTAGTGTGACGTGGCACCTGTTTGTCACCTCTCTTGGATCTGTGTCTCTGATTGCAGTTTTAGGTGTTCCTTTTTAAAACTCAGCAGAAAATATTTCAACATATTTAGCATTTCAGMTGATGAAGGGGCCCTAGTTTTTATTTTTCCCCCTCATTAAAAACAACACCTTTGTCAAAATTAGTCAGAGCGTGACCAGATCATCTCTGTGCCAAAGGTCAACTGAAAAAATCAGCTGTTCCTTCTCTTATGGCAGCTCCTCTGCTTTTGTGCATRCTCTGATGGAAATGATTCATGAATTTCTCCAGCATGTGGGAAAACCTCTTTCCTTTTCATTTTCCTAACGAAACATCTTTCTTCTTAAAAAAGATATTCTTCCTACTCAAAATAAGATGGGATATAAAAGTACAGAATATGTCTTATTCCTGGTGGGTGTGAAAAGATGTCTTTTATTAGGATACACATCATCACTCATATATGAAACAATTTTTTCCTCTTGACAGTAGAGCTGTTTGCTCAATTTCCATTAATGATTCTTACCAAGTTTTTAACCTCTTTTTACTTTCCTACTGATATTTTGAGGCACACTGAGGGTTCCTTAGATTTGGAGAACAATTCTGTACTTCGTCAGTTCTATTTTATTTAGTAAGCCAGGCAGCTGGAAACCTGGATAAAAGCTCAGTTCATTTACTTTTACTCTGAAGTATTTYAGAGAAAACCCCTCTCCCATCTGGAAATCAGAGGAAGTCATTGACTATCATTTCTCCTATTTTCCCTCTGAACTCCCCCTCCACAGAGAACTATATGCTCCTYCCTAATTGTAATTATCAGGCAAATGTCTGAGGTATATGTGGACTTCAGTTTCAGCTCAGTGGGAAAAAGAGAAAAAGAGTACCTAAAACACTTTGCCAGGAAAAACAACTTTCCTTAACAGAAAAATGTGACTTTCTAAAACTGCCTGTAGTTCARTGACAGCTATCAGACAAATTGCAGTGGTGTCTGGGGGCTAAATCCTGATGTATCATCTCTTTGGGCATTACRGTAAGGAACAAATGGAGGACAAAACTAAAAAAAGAGTATAACRAATATGGAATATCAGCATCAGGTAGGGAGATATTCTTTGGCACCAAAGAGAGTTCATTTCCTTGGAATATATCAATTGGAAATATCCAAGTGATAGTGTGGGAGCACGATTTGTAATGCTTAACATCACCGAAAAAAAACATTGATACTTTTCAAGGACCCAGAATAAACCACAGCAACCTCTAAATATTCATGTGACTCAGAAATCCCATACAAAACCAGGACCCCACTGGGCACATCTGTGGAGATCTGTGTCAGCYCAGGTGAATGCAAGGACACCGGSTCCTCCCTCCCTCCTTCCCTGCCTCAGTTCAGAGCCTGCTCTCCARCAGCCAAATGGAAAGATTTTCCCTTGCAAACCCACAACCTTCAGTGGAGCTGGAAGCTGCCACTTCCTATGTGTCTGTGTTGGTCAGAAAGATGCTCTTAGAACTTGAATGTATTTGGGAGATAATTCCATTTACCCAAGATGCTACAAAAGCACCTGGTCTAAAACCAGATCCTTAAAGGAAGGGTTGGTGTGCTGTTATTTCTCTGAACTGGAAATGCTGTAATTAACAGGACTGCCATATTTTAACAGGAACAAACTATTACAATAATTTAGTCCAACCTGCCAGAAATCTGCAGGATCATTTATGCTAGAACCTTTGTACATTAAAGAAGTTCTTTTTCTCTTTYTCTTTTTAAACTTGCCACTTTCTCTAATCCTTACATTTTATCATGTTTAGTACAACGTGTCAGGGAGCAGCTCAAGACAACAATCACAACATGAATGATGATTAGAAGACAGACAAAGAATAGAGACTCAGATGCACAAGGTAATTGGTGTTGCAGCATTTTAAAAGGTTTTGAGATTCACAGAGCTAACGAGAATATCCTGTATTATGTTGCGTAGAATTCAGCCAGTGTGGAGGGGATAGAAATCCAAATGCTTTGCGGCAGAAGCCAGTCTTTAGCYGAGATGGAAAAAATACCACGCACAGCCACATGACTCCCTAATTGGGTGTTGTAGGTTTTCTTACACTTTCCTTCACAGCAGCCAACACAGGGCATTGTCAGATAAAAGAGACACTAAATAGGGCAGAGATCTGATTCAATTACATAATTTTCATCTGGATGGAGACAGTCTAAATTTTGGGGATATCCACCTTTAATGCAGCAACTGTTTTAAACACATAAAACAAATCCAGTTCAAAGCAGTGCACATTACTGCCTGTATTTCATGCTGAATCATCATAATGTCTTTCTACAGAGAAAAAGGAGGATTTTATGTTCCCATGTACCTTTAGTTCATCTTGTTCCCTTTTTCAAGCCCTTGTACTGCAGTAGGAGCATGGAATGATGAAGTCACACTGCTGACCTGCCCTTTAACAGGACCTTAACTTTTACACTCCTCTGCATTCAGCCAAGCTAGAGAGATGAATAGCTACTGTAATTTCTGTCATCTTTAACTCTAAAAGCCAGTTTATCTTGGTTCCACTTCATATTTTTCCTAACCTTCCCTTGTTCTCTAYTCCCATCATTTATCTTGTCTCCATTTTTATTTTCACCAATCATTTCTCTCATACATTACCTGTACTTTGTAGAGTCATCTCCTGCTCGCACACTAACGAGCTGCAGTCCCCTGGACAGAGTCAAATGACCTTTTACTGGTACTGGCTTGTTTATGTAAAAGGACAATCTAAGAATCCCTCTTCCTGCACTGCTGTCCCTGATCTGWGCCATGTTAACCATGGCTGTTGCTGGGACAGGGCAGCAGGAGCTGTTCATCACTGCAGTTGGACTATTCATGAGAGGGACTTGGGGAGGCTGAGTACCTTCTCCATTTGTGCCTCTGGCCCTCAGTACTCAAACAGCTCTTCTGCTCACCCCACTSGATTCCTCTGCCCTACACGTGTGCAGATGATTATTTAGCCCCTATTTAATTGTTTCCATCTATTTCCTGTATTCTTGGAAGAGTCACGTAGCAAGGAGCAGACACTTGTGTGTGGCACTGCTGTGCTGACACCCTCCGCTGACAGAAGTGAGAAATCAGTATTGAGATAAAACACAGGGAAACAGAAAGGGAAGCTTTGAACAGCAATAAATTCTAATCTCTGAGCTATTTCCACAGCTACTGGGATTCTCCAGCCTCCAATCTGCATTCAGCAATGCCTGCCCTACAGCTCTGGATGTCACGACTGAGTAGATTTGGTATCGCTATTACTTGACAATTTCCTTTGGAAGACAACAAAGAAGGATTAAGTCTTCACCACTCAAATTATCAAACAAGTGAAACYGAGTGCACAGCACAGAAATGCTACAGGTTTCAAGGCATGGGATTGTCTGAAGACAAACAATATAAAGACACTCCACATTATGCATTGCCTCATTGCAGTAYTCCACAGTGCCCAAGAATGTTATCAGTGCTATCTTTGAGATTCAAAAACAGTCATGGAAAAATGCTTGCAGCTGAGTTGGGATAAAACCACGTGAATTATTAAAAAACGTTTCTTTCCCTAACACACATGGAAACATATCCATACATAAATAACAACAAAAAAAAATGGACTGCATATATGGGTGAGGGGGTGTTTACAAAGATGAAACAACTTGATTTCTTTCACAAGTACACAACTTGTGTGTTATACAGAGCAGAAGCTCTCAAGGAAAAGTGGCTTCATACAGATTTTAAGTCAAATTTCATAAGTGGTTGGGTTTTTTAAAAAATCACCAAGATTCATAAAGTGAAATTAATTAAAACTATAAACATGAATAATGGGAGAACTCGAGTTATTAAAACTGCACAACTTTTCATCTGGGCAGAAAATCAAACATACATTTGGCATTCTCACAAGCCATCGAGGAAATAACATGGGTCTATTCTATGTTTTGTCTCCAGTTCCTGAGCTATTTCTCTCAAAGCAAAGAAGTTTTTTTTTGGAAAAATACAGTACAATAAAGTAAACACTGCTTTGGGGCAGTGCTGCAGATAAAGTGACAATTTGTAAGAAACAAAAACTAATTTGGTTCAGTTACAGTTTCTGTTTCATGGCGTATCACAAGTGACCACAGTGACAAGAAAGACCCCCACTCTACCAAATAGCTGCTGAGTAGGATAAAGCTTCTTTCAGGCTGGAGAAAGCATCAGGAAGACAAAATTGCTCCTTTCTGRACTAAAAGAAAGGTGGGGACAAAGTTGTTAGCAGGGCAACAGGATAAGGGATAACAGCTTCAAGCTAAAAGAAGGCTGATTTAGGTGAGRCATAAGAAAGACATTTTTTACAGTGAAGGTGATGAAATACAGGAATGGGTTGCCCAGAGAGGCGGTGGGTGCCCCATCCCTGGAAACATTCAATGCCAGGGTGGACAGGGCTCTGAGCAATCCCACTGAGTTGAAGATGTCCCTGTTCTTCTAAGGACAGGCGTGACTAGATGACCTTTAAATGCCCCTTCCAAGCCAAACTGGTCTTTATGATCCTTCCGACAACTTTAGCTGAAATTTCACCAGAAATGCAGAAAGTATTTTGCTTACTGCCCAATCAGAACTGGAAACCAGGCCATTTCCACTTATTTTTTTGTGTTTTTCACACTGCAAATCAGCTCCATAAATACAGTGTCAGTGTAAGATCCAGCAGCTCAGTGCTCTCAGGCTGCTCGAAGGGACTGGGCAAAGGACTGTATGGGAGGCTGATTAATAGCCAGCCTATTTCTAATGACAACACTGACATAAAAGGAACAATATGAAAAAAGAGAAAAACCATCATCCTTAAGGAGAAAGAAAACACAAATTGATGCTCATCCAGTGTGTGAGGAAATGAAGCACAGAAAGGAATTTCACAGCCTGTTCAGTGCTTGCCCAGAGCTGCGCAGTCTCCTGAAGCAGAATGGTTGGCACAGAAGCTCACACCACTGATTTGTCAGACCCGGCTTCCCAGCAGAGGGCAAAACGCTACTTTTGTATCTGCTGTTTAAGCTGCTTTAAGGGACACCAAAAAGAGGATGAACAGCTGATGGTCCTGAAAGTAACAGCTCCCAAAGAGGAGAGGGCACTGGAACAGCGCCCGGCTGCCCTGGCCGGGCACGGAGGGAGAAAGGAGGGAGAAGCCAAGGAAGAAAAAGGAGCTGGTTCTCTGAGAGGCACAGCATCCGGCCCCGTGTCTGCTCTGCCTCGCTTTGGGAAAACAAACACTGCATCCTTATGCCTCTCCATCATCCACACGGTATCAACAGCTYCTCCTGAGAGGATACTCTGCCGTAAAATACTGATTCTACTTTGSAGAAGGTGAAAAACATCTTTACAGCTCCTGAGAGTAAACAGCATCAGTAATTAAATCATATTGCAAAAAGGATATCTAAAAGTAAAAGAGAKAAAAATGTTTGTATATAACAAACAACACATTCAATATTAACAATTCTAAAACAGATGAGCACATGGAATAAACTGTAAATAATTTAGAAACCAGTGCCTCATTAATGATTTGATACTGTCAGAATGTTGCTTATTCCATTTCCTCTCACCCTCTCCATTTTTCACTCCCCAAAGTGGTTTTATATTCATATAAGGCAAAACACGTATTTTGTACTTGCCTGAAGGGCTTAAATGCTGCTKTGAAAATGGCCCTTACAATCCCTGGATTTCCTAAGTTCAGGACAACAGGATACATTTACAGCACCTTATCATGGATGCAATCCACTAGACAACATGAATAGAGATTGCTATATCCAATTAGAGAGTATCAAAGATAATAGAGTTAGATTTGCAGAAGATTTCAAAGATGTCATATCTTTGAACAAAACTTATTAGGGCTCCATCAGCCGTTTGAACAGTTTTAATGAAGTTGAAGCTCAGCTATGTACGAAGTTATTTTACTTCATGATTAACTTTGAAGAATTTTATTTTTGAAGCCTTAACATCCTGTAATTAAAAAGAATCCTTAACACATTGCARTAATTCAGTATTCTGTAATTTATGTTACAAGATCTACTTCCAGAAATGGTCTTGATATATAGCCAAGTGCTGGTAACCAATGGGTGCACTTTCATTTATTGCTACTGGCTTCTTTAATATTTTACATCTCTCRGAGAAAGCATATTCTCAGCTTCCCATTCACCACTCCAGCGATACATTTGAAAAATGCCCTTCTTTTGGCAGCCAGAGCATCCGCCTGCAGTGTTTGCTGCATGTTAACATTTACCTACAGCAGCGCRACGCAGCTCAAATGCCAAGGTGCAGGCCCAGTCCAAGGCATTCCTGGGAAAGATGAAGCATTTGCAATTATTGAYACTTGCAGCCATTTGAGGCTACGTTTTCACATCGTCTCAATCCCCATTCTCACTCGCTTAATCTGGGTCTCTCTGACCTGACTCAAAATGGACACCACTAAAGCCAGCATTTAGCTACTTGAACTGGAAGATTATTTTTCTCCATGTCTCCCAGACACTAAAGGAATATATTAATGGCACTGCTGGTTTACCAACACTCTCCAAGAACAAGATTAAAACAATCACACCAAAATCGTGGATTTTAAATACAGAACAACAAATAGCTTGGCTAAATTTCACAACCCTTGTTTAAAAATCACACTGAAAGGATTTAGTAGCTCAGGACTCAAATCACCTCTTAACACAGGATGCTGTTAGCCCAAAACCTTTCATTGTAGCACAAAAACACTTAGTGCTACAAACTATGTGGTATTTTTTAAAGAGTAKCTTGTGTTCCACTTCTAAGACAACCCCCATTTCCTTGGTTTTCTCCAGCTTTAGTAATTTACATTATATTAAAAAGAACAAGAAATAGAYGTAATAACAGAAAAAAGTAAGCTCTATGTAAGTAATCACCGACAAGCAAGAAAATAAGAATTCTCATCCTTAACACTAMAAACTATTTGCAGTGTATGTTTTTGAAGGTTTTACAGGCACTGTAAACATTCCTCTCATGATTTAYATCTTTCAGAGGAAAATCCTGATATTTCAATTGGGACAAGGATATATTGTATCCAAACCATAAAGATACAGCAAAGGAAGCAGAGATCCATGTCTCAAATGTGTTAGGAGAGAGCAAGAATTTCTCCCTGAAAGCACCAAGGGAAGGTTTTGAACTGTCCCAATACATGKACACACACACACCAACCAGCCTGGAACTGCAGCCCCAAACAGTTCTTGATAAAAATTACCCTTTTCTATATTTGGAAAGGAAATGATGCATAAAACCACTGCTATCAACTGAAGAGTTAATTTTGAAAAACATCTGTATTTTGTTTTGCTTTGCAAAAAGCCTCTTTTCAGTAACATTCCTTGGCTTTAATCCATATGCAAGAGTCAGCCTATCTAATATCACAGTAGTGGCTAAATGAAAGACTGGTGGACCCCTTCTTTTGTGACTCTGGAGTATCYGTGTGCTTTTTCTTTCCCAAAGGGAAGCAATGAACAAAGGAAAATCTTCATGTCAGGCCTGGGCTTGTTTTGTGGTGGCCTCCACGCTGGGAGCCGAGGGGCACAATCCATCCAGACCTTCCATAAGCCTGACCTGGAGCTTTGGGGGGGTCCAGCCTACGCAGAGAGCACTGGAAGTTGTCCTGCATCCCTTGTTCCTTGCCAGCAGGACACCTCAGGGCCTGAGTGAAAGGAAAGCAGCACAGCTCCGTTTCCCCTGGCAGGTCCCTGATAGAACAGGAAATAAAGCAGSAGAAAAGGCTACTGGAAAGAAACAAATCATAACTAAGGAGGAACAAAAACATTTCAGAGATGTTTGTTATTTCCCTCTATCCTTTCTCATGCACGCATTCCCTCCCCCTACATTTCCAATTATTATTATTATTATTATTGCTTTCAGCTCTCTAACCTGTGGGGAGATATTTTGGGTAAAATGAGACAAGTCTACATGAAATGCAAGCTTCTGATGTAGACAAGAAATCTTCTTTTTTCCCCCCAGAATATTTGGCTTGACACTTCAAAGGCTTATTTCTCACATTCTCAGTGATTCTTCTATAAATATATCCATCTATATGCACATAGCGACTGCAACAAATCCACGGTCACACAGGACTTCACAGTCATTACAGGCACACCAAACTGCAGCCCTACAGACCTCACAGGAAACCATGGGGAGCAAACTGCAGACCTTCTGCTAACACCCCACTTTGTGCTAATGGGCTGCAGAAAAATATTACATGCAGCCTTCTGGGATATTGCTCCACGTTCCAGTCCTTATGACAACAGGGCAGAGCTACTCCTTTCATTGGAGAGCAGGGGTCCTGCTTTACACCACACCTTACACAAGCACAAGGTGGGCACACACTCGTCTTTATTGTCTGCTCAATTGAAATTTAAATAGGGGGCTATGGAGAYAATCTGCAGCATTTAACAGCGTGGCTCTTTTTTGGATAGGGAAATGCTCTGCAAAAAGCAAGGACGTGTTTGTCTGTTTGCCTCTSTAACCCCAATAGCTCCGTGGATCTCTTATTTTTGCAGGGGTTATACTCTATTGGTGTCTGATATCAGCCCACACCCAAACCATACTATTAAGTCTTCCGAAATGAATAATAGATGAAAGGAGGTGCTGCTGAAAACAGTGACAAGCAACTTATCAAGAAAAGCTGTTTTTCCACAGCAAGAAACCTCCTGCTCAAAAACACTAAGCCATACCTACCATCATACAGAGCATATTCTATTTACAGTACACCTATCTGGTTTTAATCACATCAGAGGAGTGTAAATTCTAGGAGTGAATCCTTTTATCTTTCAAGCCAAGAGATGTATCAAAAGTTAAAAACACAGTATCAAAATATTTTCATCACATTTTGAGCTTCATCACAAAGATGTATTTATAGCATCAGCGAGGGGGTGTTGTGCAGACTTTCTGAACCAACTTTTATAGATGTGCCATACCTATGCATATTATTGTCTGAAGTACATCCTTCATCATTTGAAAAAGCTCCATGAGCTCTATTTTTACAAAGACACCACTCTGGAATTTAGCTCTCATTCTAGGTTTTGAAAAACAAGTTATTTGTAAAAGGATGGGATATTTCACTCAATGCATGTATTGTATGTAGGATGTATTTTCGTTTTTCTTTTCAGTACAGCCCAATGAGCTTTTAAGCTACCCAAAATAACAAAAAAGGGTATAGTGCAATCTCCACTTAAAAACCCCAGGGCAGCAGCTACCTGCACATTCTAGAAACCTGGAAAATTGTTCCTATCTGAATATATTCAAAAGGCCMTATTCCATATACTGATGTTTTTTTCTTATTAATACACACTTCACCAATTCTGTATCYAACAGCTCCCTGGCCATGTTATCAGAACCCCTTGAGCCCTTCAACCCCAGCACTCCTTGTCACATTACTGCAGAGTTCTCTGCCCACTTCACAAAGAACAGAAACAATCCCACAGATCACACCAGTGCATCTTCCCTCCCAAAGTCTCTGGGAAAGCAGAAAGCTGCACTTGGATCCCTCACCTTTCAACGCTGAGTTTATTCATATTCCCTGCCCAGGTAGAGGAATCTGGTGCCAAGTGAGTCATTGCAGGATAAAGTTCTTTAAMACTGCAGGCTAAAGACTCCCAAGTCCCTGCAGGTGCCAAAGCACGGACACTGCAGAGGTCAGAAAGGATCAKCAGCAGCACAATAATATTTTACAGTCTGCTTTTTAATCTAAACATGAATTAAATTTCAAATCCAAGCTTACACAGCATTCATTCCCCTATGGCAACTTCTCAAGAGGAGAAAGAAGCAGACACTGCAAGTGAGTCAGACACAATGGCACAGAACAAACTCCTCCATTCCTGCTCACTTGAGACATTTTTTCAAGGTCTACGAGGTTTACTATTTCTTCCCTGAGGCAATGACTGGGACTGCATTTTTYCAATCCCCCTTCAGCTCTTCCAGCCACATCTGTCATCTCTCCTGGCATCTCTCAGCTCCTTGGTGATATCTGCTAGCTCTTCCATCTTCATCTTTCAGCTCAACCAGACGTATCTGTTAGCTCTGTTATGATTGATCTAATTCTGACAATTAATAAACATGACACACTTAATGTCCTGTTATTTTAACACTGAGAATTCCTGGGAAGGCACTCTTCATGACTGAAAATTCCATCAGAAACTAAACAAATTCTGTTTTCAGGTACAGCAATATAATATCCAGCTGAATTGCCCCATCTCCACAGTGAYACCCACTCCAGAAAGTCTCCAATGAGAACAAATAGACAGCCCAGACACAAACCAGCAGAAGTTTATCCCTTCAACAAACCGAACTCAGGGCCAGATAAGAAATAACCACAAAAGAAATAAAGTGCTGGCATTCCAGCACAAATGGATGAAATGACATCTCCCCAGGACAACTGTACTGTAAGATAGTTTGAACATTTATGATCTGCAAAATCAGCATTATAGGGAAGTTCTGTATCCTCTGTGCTGGATATCTGGATGTGGCCCAACCTCTGCACACCTCTTGGAAGATACATCGAAGATGACATGGTAGCAAAGTAATAGTATGGCCAAAAAAACCAATTAGTGTGATACATATTCTCCTTCTCTGATGAACAGTGATAACCTCTGGGAAGGCCCCAGCTACTACTGGAAGCTTGAGATTATACATGTATTCTAAAAYGAAAAATAATAGTGTTTCCACGAGCTTCACTCACGTTTAAAATACATCCAACAGCCTTTTCTCTGAACCCTGCACATGTACCCACCATTTCCATAAGATGCAAGACTTCCCTTTTTTTGTGCAATATGCTTCAGAGAAGCAGATAAATCACAGTTGCCTGAACCACAGAGGACTGTTCTCTTTCCAGCTGAGCACGACTGAAAATGCAGTGGGTGAAAATGGAGCAGTGCAGTTTGTGCTGTTATTACCACATGGTCCCCTACACACACCATTTATACAGCTGTAAGTGAAAGAGGTGAATTGCCCATGCATGCCGTGAGTGATGAGCTCTGATCTCGTCTCCTCTGGAAGTTAAGGATTGGTAAAACTGTACAGGCATGGTCTCATTTGATCGTAAATCACCAGAAAGAAAATATACTGTTAAAAAYGCTACAGATTAACAGATTTTCCTGGAGATTTTTTTCCCAGTGTCTAGATGAGAGAATAAATTGCTAGGGTTTCATTGTCAGTTTATCTTGTCMTCCAGACCCTCCAATTGAGATTACTTCTGCTCTCCAGTCCAGACCATCTGTTTCCCTGCATAGGAAGGATGTATGCACACTGGTGTTCATTAGTGTACATCAGGAGTGCCCTCTTCTTGCACAACAGCACCAATTAATTGATGTTACTTTAAGCTCCAAAAGAGCAAAGCGGAGCCTAACACTACACATACGCACTGACAAAAAACCCACTTTCATCTATAATTTAGGAAAGTRGATGCAGTTCAGCAACAGTTAAAGACTAATCTCTCATGCTTTTTGTGCATTTACATAATTGATTTGCTAGATAATGCACTCTGCTCCCTTATTTAATAAACATGTTAATGATTTCAGACAATTACTCCAAACTGCCTACAAGTGTCTGTCTAAGAAACACACCAAAAAAATTAAAATGAAAATGCACACCAAAAGGCACATCCTTCATATCACATAACACAAGATATTAAGTCAATATGTCACCCTGTCAACAGTCACTTGCTACCTGCTGTTATACATTTATTCCAACTCTCGTGTATTAGCCGGGGCTGCGGCACTGACTAGACACCCATGTGGGCTAAAAAGGGAGCTGGAGAATCAAACTGGTGTGCTGTCAAAAGTCTGCGTGTGTGCGAGTGGGGAGGGGAGCTGTGAGACAGAAGGAAAGGAGGAGGGAAGGAAAATAATGCAGGGTGGAAGAGAAGATTAGAGAAGACATCTCTGTCATGTAGTCTCCTTTGGGCTACAGGGGGGAAATTATGGAAAAACTAAGCTTGTTCTATTTTTCCCTCTACAGCTTGAAGAAGGCCCAGCAGACAAATGTATCACTTTGAATCTTGTAAGCCAGCACGCATTTTAGCCACTCTTTTGTTCAGTTTGAAGGCACTGGAGAAGCTGCTGATKGTAGGGCTGGGATTGGGACCCTCATCCCCCTGTCTGTGCTGCCTCCAGCCTGCAGCCAAAGGCCGAGCACCAAGAGCTGCCCTGGACAGGGTGGAGGAGATGCTGCTGCTGGTTACACCTGCTCCAGCTCCATGGGAAGGGTATTTTTAGGCCAAGATATTCAGGGCYTCCCTTTGTTGCCCAGGCGGCAGTAAGGATTTCTCCAGACATATTTAAAGGGAGCTCAAGCTGAATTGAAAGAAGTGGGAGGGGGAATGGAGGAAACACCAACTAACATAATAACTGGTATCACCATTACACCAGAACATCTAATCCTGCATTTAAAGGAAATTACAGCACAAGCACAGCAGGTCTGATCTCCTACTTGACATAAAACATTACACAGCAAAGGTCAATTTGCTTTCAGAAAACTGGCTAACGTGAGGCGCTGCATAAAGCCAGCACTAAACTGTTTTCACGGCCTGCACTGCAGAGACATCCAAGAGGGCAYTTCTTGTCCACCCTCTCAGCTGGTGGTTAAATTGCTCCACAGCTGACAACCAAGAGAGCAGAATAAGAGAAAAATTGTCAGTGTCTTATCTCCTGTTTTTAATCACAACAGGTATTTTTAAAATAGCTATTCAYTCCTCTCTGTGTTGGCTTAACATTTCAGGGACGGAAAGGAGGGAATCAATAAAAAAAATACTATGCTACACCACTGTTATCTTCATCCAGGCAAGGTTAATAGAAAAGTATCARTGAGATGTTTCACTAACTCAAAGTTTAAAAACAAGCATGCAGGCATGGCTATGCAATAAAAAAAAAAAAACCCAGCACATTACGAGAAAATGAGAGGTAGAATGGTTTTCTTGTGGCACAGTCAATAACTTGGGCACTGCACAGTAGCAAAAGCAATACTTCATATTTCTGAAATAATTTCTTTTTAATATTCTACCTATACAAACCATATCCACAGCCTGGACATAATACTAATATTTTAGAACTGCCTGCATTAAAATGATCTTATTTATCTTTGGCAATAATGAGTAAGTGCAGAATGATGATTTTGATAATCATTTCTGAATGGACATTCATTGCATTCAGAAAGCCACAGAGACTTTTTACRCTTCTGATCACTGCATAAAAATGTCCCACTTCCACAAGACACATTTCTAAGCTTTGAGTTCAGAACTGGTTTTAAGTATAACCAGAGAGAGTGTTTCCTTAATCTTCTGTTGGTTTGGAATATCTTTGGAGTCTTACAAGGATTCTGTATTTGATGTTTGGTAACTTCTCTTGGACTGGCAAACTTCTCTGTGCACTGGAAATATTTTACAACCACCACTGATGGCATGTGGACCRAAAGGGGAAGTTTTCCATAACTCCAGTATCTTTAATGTTTCCATAACCAGACTGTTTGCCATTAATGAATGCTGACATTTTATGAGACCAACTGAATGGCAAGGACATTACTGCTCTAAAAATAATTGCCACAGACAAAAAAGCTCCAATTCTCCATGTTTCCATTTGCTTTCCATTTCCAATAAAGATGGAACAAGTCAGCTCTACCACACTTTCAGCCCCTAAACTGACATCCTCTCTCAGGAGCAACAGGACAATGTCTTGTCATTCTCCAGAGGTGACCATCAGGAAAGTTAAAAACCTTCCCCAAATTCCATCATGGCCTCCTCATCTGTCTCCAATGCTCAGGTGCATTGCCAAGATTTCAGTTCCCAACACCATTGCTCTCCTTCTCCCCAACTTAAAGAGTCACAGGTGCCACTGGCAGAGGGCACATGAAAGGTTTCAAACAGATTGAGAGCACCTCACCCTCACACCAAGGAAACAAATGCARTGTGGAGGGGGAAAGCCTCTTAATTGAGCTGTGCAGCTTAAGAGCATGAACAGTTTTATTCAGAACAAAAAAGCAGTGTAATAAAAAGAAGTACTATTGCAAACCCTTTGGCTCTTCACTCTCAAAGTTAAATAATGTAAAAAATCCTATTGTATTTGTTTAGCTGAAGTGGGCACATAAATTGGCCAGAAGTACCACTTGAAATTTTATAAGTGGCCTTACTCGTCCTATCCAAACATATCACATTTGTTAGTATTTATCACCTAAACCCTTTCTGATCCATCAGTTCCGCTCAGCTTTCAGTTTCTAAATGTTCTTTTCTTCTCAAGGCACCATGGTTTTTTTTCTCCTGCACCACTGCAAGTATTCCACCTAGAGCAGATTTGGGATGATGGTGAGCAAAAATACCATCAGCTCTAGTAGGGAAATACTGAGGCCAAGACTGCCTTGTAGTCAAAATAAAAGACAGACAGCAAATAAATGCTTACAGATTATGACTAATAAATATAATGGCAAGTCACAGATTAATACCTAGTGACTCTCAGATTTATAGATTTTTTATTTCAAAGACTCTAAAAAWAAGCAAACTTTCTGCATAAGAGAAAAAAAAGAAACTCACCAAACACATAAAGCACAGCACATCCATTTAATCGCAAGTGCACCAAACKAAATCAATTTTGTTGGTTTGGGTTATTTTTTCCTCTGTGTTAGGAAACCTTAAATAAGTGTAGCATCCCATTTTTGCAGTCTCTGTCAAAGCCCTGCAAGTGAGAAGGCAGGGAAGAGACAATATGAATAACCCTCACTCTGTCTCTSCAAGAGGCCCAGCTCAGTAAGCTGCTTCTGTAGTGCACGATCCACCAAAGCATTYGCTGAGGAGCCAAGGGGAAATTCAGATTGCAAGGCAAAAGGCTTAATACAGGTAAGAAAACCTTCTTTTCCCCTCTAGGTCTATTACTTTCTCCTAACTGCTCCCACTGGGTTATAGCCTCAGCTGGAATGAATGAAAATCAATGAAGCAAAGCTTATTGACACTACTTGTTCACCTATTGTAAAATCCCCTTGCAAGCAGCATATTCATGCTACTCCTGATGCCTAAGACAGCTCTTCTAACACATAGAATAACACCCTTCTCTTCCTCCACAGAACTCAGCACCACTGAGTCTGTTCAGTGAGCTCTGCTCCAAAACATTATATAATTTCAATTATAATGGCAGTGAACAATATTCTTTGTAAAAACAAGAAGCTGATAGACCTGCTCTCCTGAGATTTATGTGACCTCCCTGCCCCCCTACCCACCACTTCTCTCCTTTGTGTTTCTCCTCTATTCTTTGATCCTTTCTACCTGGTTATCTACTTCATTTAGACTATAAGCTCTTTGAGGCAAGAGCCAGTATTCTCAGGGGTTTGAAAAACATCTTGGCAAACTTAGGGCATTCTATTAAAGAGCTATTTATAAATAAGGCTCTGTTGCAGGATGAAAGTGATTTATCAGTCATGACACTGACATCAATGCAACCTATACCTTGTGCAGTGGGTAAGCTCACTATCCTAGCAAGGGGGCAAGGTATCATGCAATCTTTAGGATTCAGTGTTTTAAGCCCCTGCACATGTTCATTTCATTGCAGAAACTGCATTTTAAAATTAAAAACAGATGGAAAAAATTCCACTTCTGTAAGTAGAAGAGTTCCAGTTGTGAAATTCAAATGTTATGTTTATTTCACACATTAAATTATATATAAGGTGCCATGTTAAATTATACATATAGAAAGAGCTCATGTAAGTGAGGTAAAGTCTCTCCAGATTTCTCTGCTTTTCTCTTTCAAAAATAAAAACCCCAACCAAAACCGCYGCTTCCTTCTTTTTATTTTGTCAGCAGAAGGCAAGAGCTGTGTTAAATTCTGATCACAGGCCCATGCCACAAGCCTTTAAAGGATGTTTAAGCTTCATCATGCCCATCTGAACCGGAGGCATTTTCAGCCATTTCAAACACCTCAGCGGTGTCTGCACCTCCAAGAAAGGAAGGCATCTATTTTCTCCCATGTACAACAGTAGCCTTTAAGGGGATGCTGGATCCTGTATTCCTGCAATCAATACACTGGGTTTTGCAGGCAGTGCCATCTGAAATGACTCACCTATCAGCACCACAGCAGAATCACGAGAAGGTAGCCTTGCAGGAAAATGAATGTTAAAAATCCCTTGCAGTCAGTTGCATAGTTATTTCCATTTCATCATCACCACTGTTCCCAGTATTGGACAAATATATTCTATTCAGATAACATCATCCATCTTGATGAGATCATTCAAAATAGGATGAAAGTCAAGTACAGTAACAGGCACAACATGTGGACACCACTCAAAAATTCATTACCAGGTCTACTGAAAGCCAGAACTGTGGCAATTATGAGGTTTGGAAGCAATTTATTGAGGGTACATAAAGTACTCCTTTCAACTGCTCATTATTGCTGCTACTCAGAAGAATCATTAACAAGTACCACAGTGATGAACAGTCTCAGTGCTCACTTTGTTTCCTCTCCTGTTGTGGTGTCACCATCCTCCTTCACATTCTGAGCAGCTGCACAGGTGGCCTGAAGTCCTACTCCCAAAGCCACAAGGTCTGTGACAGAAATCTGTATCAAGAATTTAGTACATTTTCATTGCCCTTACTTTTTTTTTTCTTCTTTAGCACTTCCAAAAGCTCTTGTCTMTCTTGGCTATCTCAAATACAAGTGCTAAAAGTTCTTGATGTTCCACCATTCCTTCTCCAAAGTGTAGTTACTAGAGATAGGCCTGGGAGCCTTTGCAGACAAAACCATACCCAAAAARGAGCTATCATCTGATGCCTATGGCATGATACCGATGTCCACTTGAGGTGCAGGCAGTCCTACCAAGGCTGAAATTAYAAACCAGCTCAGCATAGAGACAAAACACTTGCAAGGGAGCAAGAAGTTGTCTTTTCAAGGGGTAACTGTTCTCCCACCACATCACCTCACTCCATCTTTGCTCAACATTATCTAACAGAACTGTGTCTTGCTGCGGTACTGGGCAGGGGGGGATGGAGAGATGACAGCATCTGCATTGTTCCCTACAAATATCTGGAAATGTCTTCCAGCTGGAAAGAAACAAAACTCATAAGCTTTCCTTCTGCACCAGCAATAATCACGTAAGAATAAACATGTGAATRCCTGAGATGTATTTTGAAATTAGGTTTGAGTTGATCAATCTGGGACACCAAACAAACCAACACAAAGGAACAGGGTGAGAGATAAGAGCCATCATCCAGATGGCAGGAAACACATCAACCCCAACAATGTTTCTTCACTCTCCTCACAGGCTCTCAGCTAAATGGCCCAAGTCACCTGAAGAACAGATTCCCTGCAGGTCCCATCAGAATAATAACCCTTTTATTCCTTTCCCCCTCCAGCCATTGTTTATATTTTTTATCTCAATGCATACACTCCTTGCACTACCCCTGGCCTTYCTGCTTCCACCAGAAGGAAAGATGGAATCTGTTTTTTCCCTTCTTTTGCCTTTGGAAGGACAGACTGTCCAAATAATTCTGAGGCCGTAACTGCAGGCCATCTCCAAGCATACTACTACTGTATTTGTTATTCACCCTTTTCCCATATTCCCTATAGCAACTAAGTCTATGGGAACAAGAGTGYTTTCCACTTCTAAACGTTAGTCTGAATTCTGTCTTTTTCTTTTTTTCTGGAGAAAAACACCTTGAGAAATACTCTTTCTGCATGTTAATTCCATTGCAAATACCTGATCTGAATTCTGAGTCATTAGCAAATGAGGTGACCTGTGACAGAAGCTGGGCTGCCTTAATATATGTATGGAAGCTTATCAGAAAGAGTATTTTCAGATCAAGGACCTCTATTGCCTGTAAAGCTTGTGAGATGTTCAGAAATACTGCAGAATATTATTTATTTACACTAATGAAACATTCTTTCAGTACCAGCTTGGAGAAACAACAAGAGACTTGTACTCAATTTGAGTAAACCACCTCACCTCATTACATTAATTACAAGTACATTAATATGCACTTTCAGATTTAAAAAAATAAATAACAGACTCAGAACAAGGTATGGGCTGGGAGGGACCTTTAAAGGTCACCTGGTGCCAGCCCTCTGCCATGGGCAGGGACACCTTCCACTAGACCAGGTTATTCCAAGCCCCATCCAACCTGGCCTTGGGTACTCCCAGGGATGGGGCAGCCACAGCCTCTCTGGGCACCTGAGCCAGGGCCTCCCCACCCTCACAGGGAAGAATCAAACTCCTCTGCTAGACCAGAATTACACATTCTTATACTAAGATACTACGATGAAGGCATTTCCTATTCCATGTCCTTAGTGCTCCTACTTAAGTTATAAGCACTGAAAAGGAATGTCTGTAGTAGGAGAAAACAACCATTTGTAGGAGAAATGAATGTTTCATCCAATGAATAATTCTCCTTCAGAAAAATAAATTTATTGCCAGGTTCAATTTTTGACTGTACTTTTTTGCAACAAACCAACACAGAAAAATATTTAAATTTGGAAGTATTAAATAAGCATTCCAGGCATAGTAACTGAGCAGCCTGTTCACTTACGGCCCATAAGCCATTTTGAAGGCAAAAAACATGTGCCAGTATATATTTATATAGGCATATATGTTCTCACTTACACCACAGGAAAAGACAAATGTGTTCTTAGATGTTATATAAAGTTTAGAGTTCATGGGGGTTGTTTTTATTTTAAAAAACAAATCATCATCTATGCAGAGGGAAATCTAACATGTAGAAGCCCATGTTTAAAACTTTAYCCAAAACTCTGAAATACCATGTTTTCATATTCATAACCCTATATTAAATATGAAACATTTCAAAGCAAATGTTTAAAGCTGGTGAATATATGACAGAATCTCTATATCTTCTTGAAATGCATATGATCTCCTTCAATGAATGTTAAGAAGCTTTAAAGAACTCAGGCCAAGAAATGACCACTGGAGCATCTCTTAAATTCACAATTAATTCCTTCATAGCGAGGTAATTCCCATCGCACTTGAGTTGCATCAACTTGAACCATTCATCCCATTGTCTTTTGCAGAAGGAGGGAGCTGTTTCTAAAGAGACCCAGCATGAGGCCACAGTAGACCAAAATAAAGTGTTCAGGAAGGAGGTGTCCAGAGCTCCCAGCAGGCAGGAGCCTGTTCCTGCTGGCACCGGTGCCCRGGCACGGAGCTGCTTCCTCTGGGCTGCTCCTGGGGCAGCACAGACCTGCACTTCCAGCCACTGCCTCACCAGAGCTGCTCCAGGGGCCCTACAGAATCAGAGTCCCCACAAGGAGCAGTTCAGAAATCACAGCAGCCACTGCAGGTACGCAGACACTGCCCCCAAAGTGCTGAGCCACCGGTGTCAAATGACACAACCTCTGCCCCCTTCTTTCAGCCACCTGAACAAGAGATGCCATTATCAAGGCACCCATTCAATGCAATAATGCAGCATCATCTCTTCCCTGTATTGTTTCACACATACACCTCAGTTTACTGCAGAAAGGAAGGCTTCCCAGGATGGTATTTTATAAAGATCGTGTGTCTTTTGAGCTTCAGCTCACACAGGTGAGGAGGCAGTATATTCCGTAAAACAGGCACTCAAGAAGACAGATGGTTTTGCAAGGATTGATAAGAGGTGTAAAAGATACCAGAGAAACCAAGTAGGCAGGTGGAAGAGCTCTGCTCCAGCCAAGTTTTATCACTCACGTAAACAATGCAAACCTGGTTCTAGGATTGCACTCAAAGAGAGCCTTTATCTAAAGGAGAAAAAAATTACTGCCAAGCTAAACACAGCAACCTGCACCGTGTTAGCAATGGCCCCAGGAGGGCTCTTTTCTCMTTCTTTACCTCACATGAAACCCCAGATATCCACACAGGCCTTAGTGCCACGGCACCTCTGCAATCATTTGCATTCTCTCAACAGTGTCTCTCTTGTCAGGGAGTGTTCAGGGCAGGGGGAATCACAGGAAAATGGTGAACCAAACGATATTTTCCACTGGGATTAGAGCTTGAATAGTGAGYAAGGAGCCCTTCTCATCTTCCCCAGTCTCTATCTCCCCTCCACACTCCAGCAATGCCTCCTTGCTTTGCTTTTTCTCAGTTACAATATGAGCCTGCAAAACAGTCTGTTCAGCAAATGGCAGCTGAAGCATCTTTTCCTTCATTTAAGCTGCTCTTTCAGTCATCCCCTCCACACCGTGGGAAACTGCCAAGTTGAAAAGAGGTCGTGACAGTTTGCATCCCATAAAGATCAGAAGTTTTCATGGAAAATAGGTGTGATGTCCAAATGTCCCTGTCAGACAGGACCAGCACTCCCCACCAGCACAATGGGTTTTTCTGATGCAATTCTATATTGTAGAATGGCAACCAGGTAGGTATGTCCTGATGTATAAGGCAGACACGAGAACTCAGCTACATTATTAATTCTTTTTACATAATAGATGAAGGGAAGGAGGAGTTATAGAATGGACTTCAGCCTTAACATAAACATATCTGCCTACAGAGATCGCTTCAAGGYAGGAAAACAGACTTACATGCTTTTTTCATAAGAAAAGATTGCTAAAAATCTAGACAACAAATCAGCCAAAAGCAAACACATGCAAAAGCATTTTAAAAAATTGCCTGCAAAATGGAAAATGAAGCAGTCCTTCAAGTGCTAAATACCAGATGCTTATAAAAAATAACCATAAAAACACCATTGCAAAGTACTTGGAAGTTTGAATAAAGGAAAAAAAAAGTTCGACACAAGGAAATAACTTTAAAAAGTCTACACAAAACTGACCATTACTCCATACTGATTAAAAAGCAAGGAAACTTATTTCTTAGGACTTTAAGTCCTTACCCTTAGACTGAATGTGTCAGAATTCAAGGTTGGTGAATARATTTCAATTCTACTTGAAATGATTGCACAATTGAGGAAATGAAAAAAAAAAATACATATAGATCAGCCAGTGACATAACCCAGGCACTGGCCAAAAACATTTCTGGGGATGTGGCATTTTTAAAGACACCACYGGTTTTCCAAAACTTTTCATAGATATCTACCTGAAGTTCTGTGAAATAGCTTTACCTCCATGCAGGGCTGTTCAGAGAGGAAGACTGGGGCTGTATCCAAGGACCTCTGACGTAAATCTTTTGCAGCCAGAAATTCCCTAACAGGTCCTGAATCTCAACAATACGATTACAGCAGTGCTGTGAGGTTTTTAGATACAAACCTGTCTGAAAGGAATGTGAACACATGAGCATAYTGTGGCAAACTGGAAATTAGGATTTTAAGCTTTTCATAAGAGACTATTTAGCCTGTGTAAGATCTTTYAAGAACAATACCTACTACAGACATTTGAATATTTTCTTTCCCCAGGAAAAAAAATAGGAAGGATTAAAACAAAAAGCCTATTAAAGGAATCACACAAAGTTAGTAAAAATTTCTGTCAGAGAAACAGAGTACTAAGCATTTGAGTCTTAAGACAGACATCCTTTTCCTGGGTATCTGAATGATTTAAACAATAGGCATATCCCAGGACGGTTAAAAACTATAGCAACCAACACACCAGAAAGGTATTTTGTCACCCTCTGGTTGCTGCAGCAGCAGATCCTTGTGCTCTTCCATGAAATATTGGGAAAAGCAGTGCATTTGAGGCAAGAGGATTTCTAAAAGCAATTCTGTGTAAGAGAATGGTAAGAAGCCATTTTGTAAGATTTCCAGTGCATTTATACAGATTTATACAGAGCATAAGAAAAGGGGTATAAATGTAGTTCTGCTTTTCCCAGCACCCTCTCAGCATCTGGTCAGTGGGTGTGTGACTTCCCTACATAGGCAACACACTTGGACTACCAGTTTTCAGTGAAGGCAGTAACATACCTGCCACTAGTTCTAGATTCAAGTTTTATTTATTATGAGCACTCAAAAAGCTCTTTAAGATAAAAATCACTACACAGATTTTATGTGAAGACTTCATGCTGTTCACCACATATCACACGTTACCCAGGATATTTTTTCACTATTTTAAAGTGCTGTAAGAAATCATGTACCCACAAAAAAATCTGTGTGTTTGTTGTCATTAATGATAATCTGGTAGATACCACACTGCAGTAGCAGCAAATGGCCTGACTGTGCTTTCCAGGGCCAGCAGAGCTCTGCTTTTCAAAGCTGCTCCTCTGCAACTGCTGTTTCCAAATGGAGCTGTACCTGCCAGCTTAGCCCTGCCTTGTGCAGCAGAGACATGAACGTGCTGGAACTTGTTCTGTTTGTAAATATACATTACTTAAATCCTTCATCACCTCCAAGAGAGGCTATCAACAGATTATTCCCGTACTACATTTATATGAAGCACTTCTGGGAATAAATCAGAAGTCATAAATCCTTATTTAATTAACTCGTGTAAGGAAYACAAAGTCAGACTGCACTAGCACTTACACACCAAGGCTCTGACAAACCCAAAGGCAGAGCAGTGCTGCAACCATCAAGCACCATCAGGTAAATCACACTTTTTGTGTCTGTTTAGCCGTGTAGAACACTACCTAAAARTCAGAGAGAGATTGAGAGATTGACAAAATTATAAAATGCAGGGGAAATCTTCAGTGCTTAAGCCTGTCAATGGAAAACTCATAGGAAGTGCAGGAATTTTTTGGCAAGTACAAAACCCCAAAACTTTCAACCAGTTAGATACAATATTCATTCACAGTTACCAAGAAATGTATTTTTTCTATAGAGTTTATGGCATGAACCCAACGAAAAAGAGAAGATCCCCACGAAATTGCTTTGTAAAAACCTCACATCTTGATTTTTAACTCTTTTTTTCTTCATGCACAACTTGTTTAAACAACACAGAGAGCAYTGCATATTTACATCAGCATCAAAACTAACAGAATCAAGAACAATTTTATTTTTTGACAAATGAATCTTACAATGAAGTGAAGGCTGAGAAGAATTCAGAAAGATAATAAACGCACAGGAATCAAAGCCTGTGCTGCTATTTCATTAGAGASCAAACAGCCAAAGATATGAGTTAGATGCAAAATGGTATTCACCCTCCAAACACTAAAATTCAATATAAGTTTAAATAGTAAATAAGCTCAGCACTGAACAATGCTCTAGAGCCACCCAAACCCAGTCAAATAAATCATCTCTTTGAACAAGTAAGCTTTTAAACAGGCATACTTAGAGGAGACTAGGCTCTAAATTATTATTTTTCCTAACTTCCAAAATAAAGCTACAACAATAACAGAACCAACAAGATATTTTAGAATATCCCTTGCATGCCAAATTGGAGCACTAAGTAGTATTTCAATTTTCTTTTCCATTTCAGCTTCTGACTCACTAAAACATCCTCCTTGATTTTTACATTCCTTTTCAACAACTCTGTGTATAAAAGGATTCACTGCACTGCTACAGACAAATCAATTCTCTTTTCCCTGTTGCCCCAAGCACGTTGTCCAGCAGAGGGGCTGGAACATGTGGAAGGTACTCCCCAAATKCAGCTCCCTAAGCAGCCCAGGCCACTTGGCCCGTAGCAGGAGGGAAGGGGAGCTGCCAGAATATGTCCTGCAGTGCAGCAATCAGGGCTTGAGCTGGCCTTTGCATCTGACACACACGGGGCATTTTTGATCAGAGAACCTTCCCCTACCAAGGGCTGCTGCTTCTGACTACTAACCACAAACCAGCATCGCATTTTCATCTCTCAGCAGCCCCATTCAAGAAATCAGCTGAAGAAATGCTTCCAGACTTCTCACTGCCTTATATTAGTYTCCAAAAATTAGTGCAGCACACAGCACTGTGTTCCCTACACATCCAGGAATTCAACTATGACGAAAGCTGGAGCTCACATTTTATGAAGSCACTTTTGGAGCTGCACTCATGTCATACTTTCCTTGAAAAGAACTTGCACAGACATTTGGAAAGACACAAAAACCCCAAGCAAGGAGCTCTTCCCATGCTAAATTCTGACCCARAGTACCCCACTTCTAAATGGAAATAATTGTATCAAAATATGGTTACAAAGGGAATAACCTTGAAGCAAAGCATCTCAACAACAGTAAGAAGGACATGATAATTCAATACCCCGAAATGAAGGCCTCTAATTACAAGAATAAAACTCATATCCAACAATAGCTTTGCTTTCAGCACCACCTGTGCCTAACCCAAACCTGATTTCTCATTCCTATAATCTACATAACCAAGCTTCCTTGGGTGCTGTTTAAACGCCCAGTCATTTTGTCTCCAGGACTACCCACAGCTCCTTTGATGCTYTCTCCTAATCCTCAAGCACAATCACCCCAAGACAGCTCTCCTGCCCTGCTGATCTCTGGCAGCATCCTCCTGCCTTCCTCAGCTACACTGTGATTTGCAGCAGAGTGCTAACTYAATAAACCAGTACCTGCCTTTCTCCAACAACATCCTTATGTGGATTATACCTTTAGAAAAAGATRAACAAAACACCACTTTAGAAAAAGCCTTTAGGTTAAGAAACAAACTATTTGCCTTTTTTGCCTGGAAAACCTGGATTTGATTACAAAGAATCAGGTTAAAGATTAGCTTAACTATTTCCATGAAGTAAAGCGTTGTTCAAAAGGAAAAAAATGCAGCCCTTTTACTACAAGAAATCATTCCACAAACATGAGGGGGTGAAGGGGCAGCCACAGCAGATATACACAGGGAACAGCAAACCCCAGGAAAAAACAGAGGGTCTTGCACACCCTACACTTRCACATCACCTCTGACTTCACAAATAAGTAACTTAAAGCAACTCMGTGCAACAAAGCTGGAGAGAAACACTTCTGCTCAGCCGTGTTCTTATTCTTGACATACCGACAAAAAATGAAGGAGATGGCAGTAGTTGAAAGCTTTTTCAGTAATGAGGGAACTGAAGTTACCAGTTATAATTCCGGCCAACCTTCCTCCTTTTTCATKCCGGGGGGGAAGAGACAACTACTATATTTTCTGAGCCCACGAGGCTGCCAACTGGCTGTTCTACTGGAAAGGATTAAAATGCAATGTCAAGGAGAACTGTTGGAAGAATRAGACTAGGAAAAGCATACAGCTGGGAGCTGGGGACTCTTCTTGTGTCTGACAGTACAACATGGATTTTAATACTTCTCCAGGACCTGCAGAGCAAGGGGCTGCTCTCCAGTAATTTAATACTGACACTTCTAAGTTTACTTGGCAACAAGACCAGGAGGCAAATTCTTCTCTATAGTTTCACTGGTGTAGTTCCAAGGCAGTGGCAGTGGARTCAGTGGCACTACGTCACCATAAAAGAATTGGACTCACTTCCCGTCTTTTACCATCTCTACAATGAACAGGACAGGGAATCTGGAAAAGCAGCAACTTCACATATATTTGACAATCTTTTCTTTCTGCCAACAGAAGATTATAGGTCAGCAGAAGCACCCCTTCCTTTTCTAGCACCTGGTGCATATTAATTGCTGCAGCTCCATTGCTGAGACTGCCAAGGCACTGGAAGCACTGGGAAGCACTGGGAGCTGAGGAAGAAATCTGTCCCACGTGTTCTTGAGGACAATGAGGCACACAGCTTGTGGGTGCTTTCACCACTGCCATCCTTCCCCACCTCCAACCCAGCATTTGACACCTCCTCCAGCTTCATTTAACTCACTTAACRAGTTCTGCCAGAGAATCCACCTTTGTCAGTAAAGCAACATCCACAGCCATAACAAATTAATAGTAATAAATGAGTAGTGTCTTATATTGACAGTAAACTGGTGGGTGTGATGAAGAAAAGATACTCATTTGCTTGATACATTGTGGGATATTAAAATCAATGCTTGGTATTTCCAGCTATGAACCTACTCAATTGTTTTAATAAGCTGAAGCCTTCTCCTTCCTTAAAGCACTGAAAAAATAGCTTAGCCTAAAAAGTAAGCTCTGATTATGAGGAGGTACATTGAGAAAGTTCAGGAGAATGGTGGTAAAGGGGGSAGATACTTTTTTGTCAGGTCAAAAAAAATACAAATGCTTGCTGTTTGCAGTTTGTTTCCCTTACATTCACATTAATGGTTTTCATTAATTCTTATTTACATAGAAATTCTCTGGCCAACTTCATATTCAAACATATTCCTTATAGTAATTTCCCTTCTGAATTCAATGTGTATGAAGGATGGTGTTAGGAAGRAGCTGCAGCTGACTGGCAGGAGTGAATGCATGTGGAAAGTGCTTCACAGGTGTCAGACAGAACATCCTTGTTTATAATGATCTGATCATGAAYAAACACATACCATGGCACCCCAGAGCACCAGGGAAGGCCTGCCTCCTTCACTTGAAGAGAAATACAGCACTGGAAAGGGTCTCAATGYTAGARTRTGCAAGCAAATAGTATTTCTAAAGGGAAAGAGAGAAGCAAGAGTAGAAAGCAGAACAATAGYTTTATGTAACACAGACCGGCTCATTCTACAACATTTCACTGGCACAGTTATGTCAGTAGCGAGAAAGAAAAAACCAAAATACGCCTACAAGTGGCATCACAACGCCAACAAAGCCTCCCAGAGAGAAGAAACTTCTCAGCAAGGCTGTCATTTGGTCAGYACAGTTTCTATCATTTAATCAGATGGTTTGAAACCAGTCAAAGGGATCCATCTGACAGTGCTTCATTGTCCTCTCGAGCGAGGAACTACCCAACCTACAGCCTCTGGTTTGTGCAGGTGTTGGGTGCATCTCCCCCAAGGGCCCTGTGTGTGCAGGACAAGCCTCACAGCCCAGAGCATCTCTCCWGGCAGTGCTCAGCCTCCTCAGGCTCCTGACACAGCACCCAGACAAGCCACAAGTGCCAGTCTCGGAGGCTTCCGAAAGGAGATCCTACCTAGAGATCTCCAGCCTGCTAATCTGCTGCCTCTGAACTGCAGAGCCACTTGGTCCAATTAGAACTGCGGGGAATATTCATCCTGTCCCTGACTAAGATGAAGCACTTCTTTCAAAAGCTACTGTGGCATGGCGCCAGCACCAGGGAGTCCAAGTGTTCTGTGTGGAGCCAAGAGTTATTAATTAGTTTTATTAGTGGCAGGTCCTTAATGTGAAGTGACAGGGAAAGAGAGAATATCCCATCACTACTGAAATATAAATTGTCCAGATTTCAGTTTTGTTGTTCCACAACACATACAGGCGACCAGCCAGGGAAGAGTGAGGAAGAGTGAACACAGCCAAATGCCTGTATTCAGTGTTCCTGTATATTAATGACGCACTGAAAAGACTCTGTTACCTCAGGTGGCTCTCCGGGGAACTGTTCATGAATTTTAATTATGAGGGAGGGAGCATTTTGAAAAATAACGCTGGCTGCATGTTAGCATAAGCATGGCCTAAGCTACGGCAGTCACTTCCCATGAAAATAAAATAGGTAAGATGGGGGGGAGAAAGCCTCCCCGCTTTAGCTTCAGTAGGACTGCCAGTCTTTGGAGAAGGGGACTTGCCCTGAAGGATGGATTCACCATTCACAGATCAGCCTAAGAAATGCCTGAGCACAAGCTATATTAATTCTTGTACAGACTAATGCAGACATGTAGGTAATAAGGTCGCAGACAGCTTGGAAAAAACAGTCCCAAATCAAATGCCACAAACAAAAGRGAATTCCTGAACAGGTCAGCAGTGAGTCTTGAGCACAGTTGTGTCCAGTGATGCCTTGAGRCCTGCAGCTTGTTCAAAGTGTCCACTGTGAGCCCAGCCTGTGAGGCTGCCCAGGAGGGGCACACGTGGGAAGGGAATACTGCTAAGGAACATCAGACACAGGATGGAAAGGACAACATGAAAACAGAGGTGAAATCACCTACATGAAGCCACATCACAACAGTTACAGAGCACAGACTGTACACACTGCTCTACTCCTCTACCCTGTATCCACAGATTATGTGACATTAAGGCTGCTTCCAACATCCACTACAGTATGGCTCCTCTACAATGCAAGGAATAGGAAGTGTAAATATAAGCCTGCAGACCAGACCTCCAGCTAAATGAGCTGTCACTGTTATWGCTTAAAACTGCTAGTGAGAAAGAGAGGAGAGCCTCTCTAGCAGTCCCCCCTGCTTTCCCTGCCAAGTAAAGCCAAAAAGCCCTTGGAGCAGAAGATAAGTACTTCCAACAGTCCATACAGCTCAACTTCTCACTTGGAAGGAAAAAATATGGGTGGGGGAGGTAGGGAAAGAAAAGAAGAGAAAAGGGGTAAATAATCAACCATCCAAAACAAATCCTTGTGTCTGCTTTGCCATAAAGCCCTCCAATCCCAGCACTGCTCTGCAGCAACTGCCGCAGATCGGAGCAATCACAGTTATCTCTGAGTAACAGTGTACCTGCAAGAAAAGACCTGGAAAAACATTAATCTGATGGAAAGCTTTAAAGCAGCTGCATTAAACAAAGCCAGCCAAGGCTACTCTCGCAACTTCTGAAGTAAATAATTTCCCAGTGGAAAAGGAGCCCCATGGACTAAACTAATAAAGAGAACTGTATGATCTAATGGTAATATTTTTAATTAAGTTAGCTTTATCAGATTGGCAAGGATGAAGCGATACCCTAAAGAAAACTAACCTTCAAACAGGAAAAAAAAGAGGGGGGGAAGAATAAATTTGCATTCAGACACCCATGAAATTCCAGGAAAATTTCAGAACACCAGTGACAGAGCTTGTTGTATTAAAATCTCTTCTGAATGTTGCTGCAGCTGGGAGACAAGCAGCTTCACGTTGTGTCTTTTCATAAGGAGGAGGTGAAAATAGTTACCTTGTTTAAAGGGTAAAAAATAAAGTCACCACTAGTAGCAAAAAAACCCAAAACCTTTCACTGCTCTGCTTGCACGGAACACTGAGGGAAGAAGCATACAAAAAAAAAACGAACCAAAAAAACCACAACAACTTCATGACACTGCTCTCAAAYCAGAGCTTCTGGCACATGGAAGATCATTCCTACTGAGGAATAAAAACACACAGGGGAAGGAAAAGGTTTCAAAAAGCCAAAGAYGAGCTAGGCTATCAAAGGCACTGACCACTCCCACTTTGCAGATCTCCAGAAAGTATTTAAACTACATGGCAGTGCTGCTCAAGAGACTAAATCACAGATTTGAGCAGCCAATATATAAAGATGGACAGCAAATGTGCCTAAAAAGGGTGCTGTCTTTATTAGAAGTTCCATGTAACACTCAAAGGTGAAGACCAGGCCCCTTCCATTGCCTTTTTTTGAAAGCAAAACCGTATCATGCATCAACTCTACAGTTATTAATGCTTTAAAAGAKCAGGTTTGGACTCCAAAACCACAACTTTATCACCTCTGGTTTCATTTCTAAAAGAAGTGATTCATATTAGCACCTTCATTTTTWATTTTAAGGAATTTGGATTTAACTATACAGAAATTAAGCTAGGAAACACAGCTATATGCCACAACCAAAAAGATTTTTCCAGTATGTTCAAGAGACAGCAATTGTGTTTCCTTGTCGTTATTTTTCTCTGCAACACTCTCTTGAGTCTTCTCATCCTGAAAGTTGCAACCAAAATGGCTCTTCATATAACAGTGTCCAAGAAATGGAACACAAATTATGAAACACAAGAGAGCTGAATAGGAAGGGGAAAAAAAATCAAGTGTTTTACATCTCCTCATTCTAATTGGGATGAACAGTACATGTGTTCACTGAAAAGAAAAAATAAGCCCATTAGCTCTCAAATAAAAGACAAATATCAGGGAACACTCACAAATGGAGCTCTGTCTGTCCAGAATAAAAAATACAAACCAAAAATTTCAATCCATTATGCTGAGGTTTTCAGATCATCCTGTCGCAAAAGACTGAGCCCCTGAACACTCAAATATCTTCTAACTATGGCTCCTTATTAGCTCCTGTAAGCTTTGCTTGAGGCAGAAAGAAATAAAGCCTTTTGCTCTTGGACACCTATTAAAGCACTGATTTTTTAATAATGCATTCTGCAGCACTGCTTTRGCTTTAGGAAATAATTTTTATTATTTTTTTGAGTTCTTGAGCAAGTAGTAAAAGCTCTAAATTTAAAGATGGATATGTGGGAGATCAAAGATAATGTATCCATGCAAATAATTTCAGTGTACCCTTTTCAAAGCCAGCATATAGGTATTTAACTCAACAGTTCCWTGCATAGAAATTAGTAGAAAGTCTACAGTTAGGAAAACCCAAATAAACTGCATGGCTAAGAATAACTTATGCAAATTGTATTTACCAACAGTGAGATACTGTTCTGAACATGCATTTGAGCCCTGTGTAGCAATCCTTTTTTTAAAATTTAAACCCGTGTCCCTGTCCATCGTTGGCATTCGACAATGTTTCTGAAACCTCTACAAACGAGTTTGAAAAGCCTGAACACTAAAATCTCAACTTCCTCCAYTGGCAACACCCTGTGAGGGTTTAAGGTAACCTCTGTTCTTGCARCAACTTGGTTTTATCATCTTCCTTTAATAGACTTAAGGCTTCCCGAAGCAATCSCTGGGGATTGCAGCACGGTTCCATGGCACTGCTGCCGCTGTGCCGCCGCTCGGCTCTCCTGGGCACACTCAGSTCTCCTGGGCACACTCCAGCCTCCCTCCCTGCCCAGCTTCACCCACCAGTGCTGTGCAACGGAGCAGCAGAGATTTCCATGGCTCCTTGCCAGSCTCCACTGCAGACCCATGARCATTTTAGCAGCAAAAAGACACAAYCCCTGCAGGGATYATSGGGGGTACAAACACCCAACCTTCGGGCTCCTCCTGTGGCTTGGAGGTTATTCTCTGGTATTTGCTGAGGGGCAAACGTAGTGCTAGCATAACATACACAAAAGGCCGTTGCTGCTTCAGAGCTCTCTAAGAAAAAAAATTAAAAAAGAAGGAAAAGATGGATGTGGGAGAAGCCCAGGGGCTCAGCAACAACGTGGAGGAAGTGYCAAGGAAATACACGGCCTGTCTCCCAACTTCAAGGCCTTGAAAGAATCCAGATCTTCAACATCCTCTGCCTTGCTCCCTATTACCTCTGCTCACTTCCTGAGAGAGTTCCTTTTTTGATTAAACACACGAGAAGCTGGAGAAATGTCTTTATWATTTAACAAGGCCCGGCAAACAGTGCCATGGGGAGCTGATTGCCTGCACTGGGGAAGGGAACTCGCCGGGGCATTGGGGCTGCTCTCAGCAGGGCTCCCCGGCTGAGCCGGAACGCACTAATGATACCCCCGCCATAGATGATCTGTCCACCGCGGACTGGGGAGCGTGCAGAGGTAATTGCTTCACCCAGCACACAGATTCTCCTCCCAGTACAGCTGAGACAGCACTGGGGAGCTGGGGCAGGAGCAGTTTCGGAGCAGTCCATGACAGCTGAGCAGTGTTTAACCTGTGCAGCACCTCACCCCACGCCAGCTGCAATGCTGTTATCTAAAAGCACACAGTGGCATATGCATGTTACATACAACATCTTCTCACCCATCTTCCGAACACAGAGTTGTGCAACAAACAGCACCCTCTGCTATCTCATCGCTTAAAGCACACAATAAACCACTGCATGGTCAAACATCCAAGTCGTAGAATACTTTCRGCAACGTAGAAAAGGAAATTTAAAAGCTCTCTGCTCCTGCCTATGTAACGTACCAAAAGCAGCCAGCTTTTCCATGGCCTGCTTTATCGCTGTGTTTGGATTAGTGCAATGTGAAACGCAGCAACTGCTGTTATGTAACTAAACCCTGAGTATACAGTTGTCATTCTGGGTAAATTTAACTCTGCA
Organism: Malurus melanocephalus; assembly: GCF_030028575.1. Classification (NCBI taxonomy): domain Eukaryota; kingdom Metazoa; phylum Chordata; class Aves; order Passeriformes; family Maluridae; genus Malurus; species Malurus melanocephalus. The sequence continues at coordinate 180,421 of NW_026623578.1, read as the reverse complement.
GGTTTAGGACAGAGGTCTATCGCCAGGCAGGCCATGCGAACGAAGAGAAATTTAAAGACGCAGGGCCCYTTTTCATTTCTTTCTTGCACAGAARTAATMGGGTGGGTCAGTCCTGCATRGAGGCCCCAGYGTGCCTGTCACAGAAAGCTGGTGGTGACAGCCACTACCACACCGAGCTCCAGAGCACCAAACCCTGGGGAAGGCAGGGCTGCTCGCTGAGGAAGCTGGCTCTCCTCYCCACGTGCAGGCACCAACAACACASACAACTCCAGGGTTTAATGCAGTTTAATGCAGGAGCCAAAGTGCACGTGCTTGTACTGTGATGAAATCATAACAGGGAGCCTTGTAATGAGAATAGAGTGTATTATTAGCACTGTTATGAAACTRTTTTAGCACTTGCAATTAGTGCTTCCCTATGACTATCAGTTCACATTAATCTATTAATCTGTTTTCCTTCTTTTATCATTTATCAAGAGGCAAGTAGTCACTGAAATATCTTTAGCTGAAACTGGTGWAGAAGCACTGACAGTGGAAGAGTGTCAGGGAATGATAACATCACTCAACCGACATCCGAAAATAAACACCAAAAAGGAGGAGCAATAAATACGTGAATAACTCAGAACTGAAATATTTCTAGAAAAGCATCCCTGAAACTGTCTATAAACTTATTGTAGGTCCTTCTCATGCAGCATTCTAATAAGTTTGAAATACTGCATTTATTGGTTTGGAGCTTTTTTTTGCTTTTTTTTCTTTTTTTTTTTTTGGCTTTTTACGCAGCTCAAGAGTGTCTTTTAGATGAAGAGATCCTTTTACCAGCAGAGATTCCTCCCCTGTTCTAGCAGCACACCTGTACCACCTCCTGACCAGGCCAAGCCTTCAGGTTTTGCTGGGAAATGCCTGCAYGTATTTGAGAGCAAAAACCAACTTCTTCAGTGACAGAATAGTTTTCACTTCTCTGAACAGGAACTTGTTTTCAGATTTAAATGARTGAGGACATTGCGGAAGGAAAGAAGATTGTGGTGACTTCCACTGGATCACCTGCTGTTGACAATTTATCCTCCAGTTCACAGGTTTGGAATAGAAAGTGACAAAACTTTGGATTACTGAATTCCAAAGAAATACACGGAAACCCTGAAAGCTAAGAATCTGACTGTGACATGACAAAAGCATGAACTGAAGCAACATATGTTTTAACATATTTAAAAGACAAGCACAATAGACTGTCTCTTGAAACTCATCAAAATAATTCTATCYATAAGCAAAGTACAACACACTGCAACAGGATGAGAACAGAAAAAAGAAAGAGGGAGCAGTGAAGGAAAACCAATAGCTTCACAAAATTTAAGAAAGAAGAATACCTGATAAATTTATAAACAGTCATCTACCATTTATGTTCTAAAAAACATGTTTTCGTTTTCTTTCAACTGCAACTCTTGTTGGGGCTGAAAAGCAGGATTTACAGAACTTAACAGGGATTCCTAGACATGCAGCAGGACAGGCAAGGAAGTAGCTCTGACTGCACTTSTAGACAGCCCAACACCCAAAGAGACCCAACCGAACATGCACAGATCACYTGTGCACTGCTGGCCAGCTCCAGCCCCTTCCACACCAGTAATTTCACTGCTTATCCATATACAACAAGGATTTGTTTCTTCCATATTCCCCTTCAGGAAACTYCAGAAACAAATTTAAGAGCCCCATCAATTGCCCAAATATATAGGTTCTATAAATAAAATGTAGTAAACTTGCATAATCACCAGATTGATGTGTGGCTAGAGATCTAGGTGCTCCAGCACTCTGGATCCATAGATCTCTTCCCTACAGATAAAAGCTGTTGGCCTAAGTGCTTTTCAGCAGATGGGGGATGGCACAGCTTGGGCCAAACCAATCCTACAGGTTCAGAACCTGTCTGACACAGACCAGCCTACAGAGTACTGCACAGGGCTAAGGAAATTCAAAGCTTAGGACTGACAGTGAATGCTATAATGCTCTCTTTATTTTCACTTTCACTGCTTCCCTCTTCAAAAATAGTAATCTACAAAGAAAAGGTGATGATAATAGAGGAAAAAGTCAGAATTATGTTTGACCAAGTAYACTTCAGTTTCTTCAACCCCTAAGTTATGTCCAAATAAAGGTAGATGTGAACCTCTTCCACCAATATCTGCCAGAATTACATACTTTTAGTATGAAACCTTTCTTTGAAAGAAACCATTTCTTTGCAGCACTACTTTAATGCAKCTGTGCCAGATAAATGCCCTGCTTTTAAATACTGATTCCCAATTTGCAGCATTAATCAACARTTTTCCCAGTAACAAGTGAACTAAAAACTGATCTCTCAACCTGGAACAGCAAATGACAGGAGCTGGCTGCCAGCCTTTGTGTACAAGCTCAGCACCAGAAGCCCTGCCCACCAACCAGATTRTATCAACCCAGACACTCCTCGCACATTCAATGCCTGTTGATTACACCCACAAGCCACACCCATCTTTCCAATTACTCCTGGCTTCATCATTCCTTTTCCCTCTAGGCTTGTAGACAGTTCTGTATCTTGTTTCCTAACAGACATAACAAGGCCTTTGATGTTCTCATCACTTCTCTTTAACTTCCATTATAGTCAGCATTTTCATTGAGACTGAAATTAGAGCTTAATGCTCCTGGTTTAAAAAGACTTTCAAATAAGTCAATTAAAYGTATCAAGTGACATATATATGTTTTTTTAAATGCAAAACCCCTATGCAACTCATTGGACTGGACTTTTTTTTTTTTTTCACTTGAGCTGACAATGTTCCTTTCAGAATCAAACTGAAATGCCAAGAAAATAACACAAGTTCTAAAAATGCCCATCCTAATGAGGGAGGAAGAMATTTTAAATATATACCTCCTTACTGCTGAACTGGTTACATTTATTTTATGTGAGTTTGGCTGTTGTGCACTCCTCTATGACTTACACTCTGACGACAGCAGAAGAAAAAGGGTAATATATAATTATAAGGAGGGAAAATGGGAAGCAATTGCTCAGGAGCCTGTCAACAAAGCTGGCAGGGAAGATGTGTCCAAAGTAGAACATTAACTTTTTGATTCCTRGGTTCACACCTAAGTAATAACACAGAAGATTCCGAGGTAAGACTTGAAAACCTCACATTTCCAAGGCATTTGAGGAATGGAAGTTCAAGCACTCAGCCATCCAACGGAAGCTGCAAGGCAAGGGCTACTTATGTAACACAAAATGTGTTTTGGGCCAGGACTATTGGAACAGTGACAGAGTTCCTTTGTACCATTCCAGTGTCTTCCTATTGCATCCAACTTCATCTTCTCAAGGGACTTTTTTTCTCACACCTTAAAAATTTGAAATCACACCATTTGTTACCATTTCTAATAATTTCAGACTATGGAAATTATGAGTCYTCCATGAGTCCATGTTTGAGGGCATACAAAAAGCATTATAAAGAGCTGTCTGGTTTGATAAGAGCAGTTCATATGCTTTGTCACTAGATTAACACTGCTCTTCCCATGCCCTGTCCTGCTCCTCTTCTTGAAAAGGAAATTTCTAGTGTAAGGGCAAGGCAAATTTTTTCCCCCTTGTCCTAATCCAGAAAGTATGAAAGTCTTAACAAGTTTTCATTCAAGAACTCTGCATTTCCAAGCACACCCATATATAAAAACCTTCTCCACAGGCACTCCACGTTTTGGTTTTTTTTTTTTTCCTTTGTCTGGAAAAGACACATTCAGATTTTTAAGATGCCCACAACTCATTTTCGGGCTAGGAGAAGACAAGTGGCTTCTGTTTCACCCATGAGCATATRTTATCTACTTATAGAGTTTCAATTCCAATTTACCTTGGACAAAGCCTGGTGCAGAGAAGAAACCATTCAAATGGCTCTGTGTCATCAGCAGAACCTCCTCATTACTCCACAAAGTCCATGAAACCCAGTAATTCACGATGAAATGGAAGCTACAGGATTGAGCAGAGGGAACAGAAAGGCAAGGTCTTGCCTGCTCAGTGAGATCAGCACCAGGAAGAGCTACTTCAGTTCTTCTTGGTGGGCAAGAGAGGGTGAAGAGCGCACTCTAGATTTTACCAYACACATCACAAATGGATATCTAAATTGTCAGAAAACCACCAAAACCATATTAATTTATTTGCAAACAGTTGAAATCTCTGAGCAAAGAACAGTTAGTTTGGGGACTGCCTGACAGCTCCATCATAATAGCTCATTATTTTCATGCTTTCATAGCCTAAGGACTTTGGGCACATTAACAACAAATAAATTTCTGAGGATAATTAAAACACAACAAGAATTCCTTCCTTAAATGAATACAAGAGTGAAAGCAAAGAATAGTTCCCAACATGCTATACCACTATGCAACAAAAAGTAAAATCAATGAAGATAACAAAACCCTGGGAGTTGTTTTATTTTTAGGCACCTCCCAACCTTTTCTTCTACTTGCCAGTGTGCCTTTCTGGCTGGCTGAACTAGTTACTCAAAGCACCTGACAGTTTCAGCTGACTCAAGGAACACATTTAAGCTTTATCTGTGCAGCAGAGTTATTTGCATCAACTCAGAGTCTGTGCTTTTGACAGTTGTCTCATTTAATTGAGTAAAAAAAGCTGTCAGTCTAAAGAAACTGAGCCCAAGGTAAACTCACTTTGAACTAACCATCTGCCAGAGCATCTCTCAGGACAGTCAATACTTAAGGATATGGTGAATCCAGCTCTCTGGATCCCTAATTAGATCGTTCCTGAATTAAACTGTCAATGGCCCTAAAAATTCAATGTGCACCTTGCAACTACTAGGCTAAGTCTCTTTTCCCTAAAGACAAGYGTGAGGGAAAGCCCACAAAATCTCTTTGATAGCTATAGAGTAGAACAAAGACATTTTCACAACTGATGAAATCCATTCAGCCAGMCCCCAAAATATCAATTTCTATGGATATGCTGATCCAAATACAGGTTTCCATGTTATATCAYAGCATTAAAATAAAAAAGCAGCAATATCCCAGAAGGGAGGAGAAAAGCAGATAATGTTGCCCTGGGGAAGATTTTCCTTCAGTTCCCAGCAGTACTGTGGATCAGGCCTGGTCAGGGAATTTATTAATTGGAGTGCACAGCCAGGACTCTCAGCTGTCGCAGGTCCTTTCCAGMTGYAGGAGTAAACAAATGAACTCCTTCACATTCGTGAGCCAGTGAAGAACCAGATTTACCACTRATGCAACTCCTGCTACTGAGCCTCCCCAACAAACGCAGCCCGCTGCACACACAGCACACAGCCTGGCGCTGCTAAAATAAGATTTCACAGGGGTCTGATGCTCATTATCAATTACAAACTCCACTGCCATTTTTTTTTTTTCTGCAGAGGAATCATTTTTAAACTCACTCCTCTATATGGATTCTCTAGCGTCTAATAATAAGTCCTTTCATTTAATTGCTTGCAATTAAGCCTCTTCTGTACGCCTGTTCTCAGAAAACTTGCGGATATGTCATTATCTTTGAAACATCTGTCCTTCTGTCAAACATGACCAAAACTGATGGATTRAAGAATTGCAGTGGGAGGGGAAACATACCTAAAATTGAAATCCCCATGAAAGAATGAGAATGAAAGGAAATATGAAGATGACAACATTGAGGGCAAGAGAGTAAGAAAGGAAAATGAATGATGATATCATCCGATTAGTTTATTGACAAGAAACAAACAGAACTTAGAAATCTATCTGTGTTTATTCTGTTAGTCACTTCAAACCTTCCCCCTTTTTTAAACCCCACTATTTTCATGCAGAAGCAGAYGAAGTAACATAGCACTGGAACGCAATTATTAGAGAGCTTCAAAAGCTACTTGGATMTGGTTTAGCTTCTCTAGAAAGTCTAGACAGACCACTGCAGGAACTGTAGCTGGATGCTGGAGAGCTACAGATTAATTCAGCACTCTTAGCAGATGCAAATTAACCCTATTTATCTTTATTTGGGGTTTGAGATGTTAGTGTCCAGTCTTGCACAGGAAACAAAACCCTGAAATCAGGAAGAAGWGACTAAAAAAGCAAAGTAATAAAGGCAGCTATTTCTGAGCAACTCAATTTACAATGGAARGGGGGAAGACAGGAAAAACGAAAACTTTAGTCCACATACAGCACTCCTTTTTCACTGTCTTACTTTCATCCAYGGCATCGTGGCTTATCTAAGAAAACTATTTGTCAGCTAACTGAATTCTCAAGTCACTGAAAATTAATTCCACATTTGTAGTTTCTCCAGTATATTCTCAACCCTTTGAAATACAGGAGGAATTAATCCATTCAAAGAGATCTGTTGTTCAAAGCTACCCCTTCTCTCATTTTTTTGAGGAAGGATTCAAGCAAATATAAGAGCCTGGGGTTTACAACATGCATTTTGTACCTGGCCATGACCCGCTAATCTTCAAAGTCTATTGATCCATGAATGTTTCTGGAGTAAAATCATTGATTCTTTAGAGAGCCAGAAAGAAGCAGCTAAAATAAGAAGGTCTGGAGGACCCGTATAAATAAATGGTGAAACTCCAAATTACTGTAATGAAAGATTTTCAGCCATTAAAATGTAGTATGCATTATGACAATTTCATGAGGATCCCTGAGTATAAGTTTGATTTGGGTTTTTTTTTGTTTGCTTGCTTTGGTGAGGTTTTTTTAACAGCATAGTGGTATATAAAGGGCCATGCTCTGCTCCCAGTTCTGCAATGTGTAGATTCTGACAGCAGCTTCCTAAGTGCACGTGAAAGTACACTTAGGCCCTAGAGTCAGCCATAAAAATTTAAATGGTACTGCATATATAGAGCTGTAAGTGTCATTCTATCTGAAATGCTTCCCAATCAGTAGCAGACATAAATTACTTGAAAACGAAAAATATTACACAGGGCTCAAATAAAAGGAATTTGAAAAGGTCTCAGTTTATAACAATAACTGCATATAATAACTGGACTCACTGCAGTGGGCCACCGATCCAAAACATATAGTTTTGACTATTTCTTTTTTTGTTGACAATGAATTACAAATATGAGWTTTTCTGATTGCCGCATTAAGTCTGTAAAGAATGCAACTGTCACAGGAAAGGACGGACTCTTCCTGAATTAACAAGAACACTGGGCTGCATGTCTAAGTGAAATCACATTCAGCTTTACTGACAATGATGCTCAGCAATTTGAAAATTATGCCCTTTAAAAGCACAAAGATCCAGTACTCAACCTCCCAACAATTATTTTTAAAATTCTGGCCAGAAGGAAAAATTAAGAAGAGATCACTTGGTCTCGATTTATTTTTCTCGGCAAGTAGAGGTGGWGGAAGTGCACCCTAAATGAACTCACCCACCTCTAATTCTCCCCGGTAATTCATGTTGGTGAGACAAATTCCTCTCCTGCTCCTGGCCTGAAGCACCCATGCTGTAAACATGTGAATTTCCTGTACTCTGATCCAGTGGGCTTGCTCAAATTGTTATGGTTTAAAGGAGAGAAACAGATRTGCTCAGAGTGATTCCCTGACTTAATTTCACCATGAATCTTCAGAGGAGTTACCCTCTTCATTATCCCCTAGAGGTGCCCATCTCTGTATGTTAGACAATATAGGGCATTTTGAAGAACTTGGATATCCATATCTACTGTGCAAACATCATGGGTTGTTAGAGGAATCCTACATGGAATGGCTATTCCATTTCTGCAGTTTGGGTGAGTAAGAGGTATCAATATTGCATAGCTGGAGACAAGCAGTGTTTGAACAGCCTACCACAGCTATTCACTGTGGAAAGTGAAACACAATAATGCTCCTTATCAGCCTTGGAGACTTGCCCCTCTCCTTCTAATGCTTTTCAAACAACTAAGAAAGGGAAACGATCAGAAGAGATAATGCAGACTTTACTCGCCTGTTTGCAAGGAAAATGGCTGGAGCTTCAAGGCCACTAGAGCAGAATAAYTGAGGAGCAGAACAGCTGTGAAGTTGGAGTTTGTGAGGAAGCCGGGTAAACATCTTCCAGCAGAGTGCTTTAYGTTGTTGGGACTTGCGACACACAGTAATGCAGCTGAGAGTCAGCACGCAGGGCATTCCACCATGGCTTAAAGTAACTATTATCAACACTAAGTACTTGAAGCAATTTCAAAACATTACTCACTCATTTGGTTGCCAGCCATCAGAAGCCTCTCAGAACAGGTTTCTCTCATCTTCTGCTCTTTGCCAGTCTGTATTATGSAGGTTTTTTAATTTGCCCATTAATCAGCTGTGACACAAACAATATTTTCATACTTCTTTCCTCAGCTCAAACAGCAGCTTCCACATGCTCTTCAGGATTTATGCTTCCAGAGATGAGCCCCACTCAGGATACCACTGGGATTTTTCCTCATTTCTGCCAGAACTCTTTGGCGTCATTAGCATATACTGAACCTCATATAAGGATCAAGGGGAAATATGATGTAGCTAGCAGAATATACCCTCTCTCACTCTTAGTCAAATCTAAATTGAAGATTACTAATCCCTCTTGGAGAAAATAATTCTTTATACTTCAGGCTAAGACACCAGCAGCCTTACCTGCCACAGAARGTGCAAGTTCCATCAGCCTAACTGGGGAAGAAGCAGAGCCTACATTGGGTTTTTAGTTATAGTTATTACTGTATCATTTAAAGCAAAAGAAAATGTAATGACCAAAGTATTTCCCCTTCACACAGTCCTAGTGTACATTGTAATGCCATGGGTTTGGCTGTGTAGTACTTCAATGACAATAGCAGCAACACCATTCCTTCAGCAACTAATTTTATAAACACTGTATTTTTGCCTTTAGGCGCCCATGAATTTTATTCCGCTTTTTTGATAAGATTTATTATTTTGTGTTATTTGCRTTGCCTGGCTATTTCATACCACACAATACTGATCATATATCCACCATCACCAAGGTAAAAGCAAACAAAAACCCACCACTATTTTTACTTTTTGCAAACTCTACACAAACTGATTTAAAAGTAAAGGGTTGTGCAGGAAACATTCCAAGAGCCACTGAAACCCCTGCATGTTTATTGCCACTGCCAGTGTGCAGAGGCCACAGTCACAGTCTGCACCTGCGGGGCTCTGCAGTCTGCTCTCACCTAATCTAAGCAATTAAGTTTCAGAAGGTTTCACAAAAAACATTCCTTTCCCTCAGGCTGAGCCTTACAAAGAGAATAAAAGCAGAACAAAAGCATTGGTAACCAGCCTCATGGCAAAAAAAC